>NW_006432447.1:508199-517454 GCF_000325575.1 Pteropus alecto
CAGAGCTAGGGAGCTAGAATAAGCTGCCAGGGAGGAGTGAGCTCCCTGTCACAAGAGGTGAGCAAGCGGGAGCTGGTTACCCCAGTGTAGTTGTTGACTGAGGTGTGAGGCATCTGACTGATGCATCCACATGGACTCAGAGGGTTCATTTCCTGATGGGGAGCATTTAGAGTGAGGCTGGGGGGCCGCTTCAGCTAGAGAGCCAACTACCAAGAAGGATTTTGCCTGAGGTCAGAGCCTACCTCCTTCCCTTCTCCAGAATTCTGGTATTTGGGGCTTGTTGGTTTTGAGAGTCTCTGATTTCCAGCATCCCCATTTAGGATATTTTGACCTGGGGCATCTGGAATCCAGGAAGCACCAGCCCTTTGATATGAAAGTCAGTGATTGCTTCATTGTGGTGTCTCTGGTCCATAGCAACTATGATTCAAAACTATGTTTCTGGAACCAATGGGCAGCTCAGTGTCAGGCTTTTGGCTGTCAGCCCCTCCTGCTCCTTTTGTAGAATGTGTGGCCACTCACCATCTGCAATACACCCCTCTCAGCACAGGCCCCTCCATAAGGAGGGAGTCATTTTGGGACAAAAGACCCAGGGGGCTCCATTCACCTGCCATTCAATGAAGAAGGGAAGCCATGGAAATATGATATTTAAAATGATGCAGCTCCTCCCCAGTGGCTAACTCAGTGGAGGAGAAAGAAGCAGCCCAGACGGAGAGAGAAGCAAACAAGAGAGAGATCAGCTGAAGAGAGGGGTCATTCTCTCTCATACCCAATGGTGACAGTATCCAGAGTGGTCATTCTACGAAGTTTCTTCCCACTTGACATCTAGAAGCACTAGCATCTCTTAAAATCTTTCTCTCCATTTTCCATGTACCAGAGACCCTTTTGATTTTGAGACGGGCACAGAGTCTCCACCTGGTGGTCTGGGGTGTGGACCCTGGGATAGAGATGGGCAAGCAGGATGCAGCCAGGCCTGGGGGCTTTGCTTTGACCCTGCTCAGCTCTTAAGAGGGTTTCAGAAAAACAGGACACCCACTCCTACCTGCATTCTCTTCAATCACTGCATTCCCTGGAGGCCCCCAAAACACCGCTTTTCCACTCAAGGGACAAGATGCGGAGTCAAGAGACCTGTTCTTTCCCCACTGGGTCACTGCTCAGTTGATGTGTGACCCCCGAGTCCAACACTCCCTCTGAACAATCAAGGGCGGATACTCTCTGAGTAGGTATGAGCCTCCTTGTCCATTGAGGCTCCCTGGGCACCCAACCCACACTCTCCCTGAGGGTCTGCCTCTCCTCCCCGCCCCACTTCCCTGCACCTTGCTCTTCCGCACCCTCCTTGGAGAGCCCGTCATGCCCTGGCTGGACTGCCCAGTGCCTCTGCTATCTTGGATTCCTGTTTAAACCTCTGACCCCAAGTGAAAGGGTACTGCCCACCCATCACAGGGGCACCAAACAAAAGCCAAGAACTCTCAACTTGGTGGTGGTGGGGCCACGGAAGAGACACAGCCTCAACTCTGTGACCTTAGGAAAGTGGCTCAGCTTCTCCGGCCTCTGTCACTTAACAGAGCTAGACAGAACATACTCCCAGGGCTTCTTGGCTTGGGAAAACTGTGTTGGACTACAGGAGAGGGAAGATGCATCCTCACCCTGACCAATGCTCCCTTCCCTCCTCGGGCTGAGGCCTCTGCCGTTCCCCCCAACGTATGCAACCAGGCCCGGCAGGTGGACCTCCTCGCTGTGGCTGGCCTTCTCATATGCAATATTTCTTCTGGCTTCTCATGGGGATTTTTCTTCCCAGAATTGATGTTTCCTGACACCCGTCCTCAGTGAGCGTCCTGCCTGCCTATGCATTTTGGGTACAGCCCCTGTGACATGGCCCTTCCACCCCCTAAAAGCTGTATTTTTCTCTGGCTGAGATGAGAGCATATTCCTTGTAAAGTATTTTTCTACATGGGGTTTCTTAGGGCTCTCAGGAAGCACTACATGCCAAGGGGCTGCACTACAAAGGCCATTTGGGGTCTGTTTGGGCCCTGTGTAAATATGTCTGTCCCACAAGGGGCTGCAATGACTTGGGAGTTGGGGGTGGGGTGCTGTTGGGATGATTTGGGTTTTTTTTTTTAATAAAATTATTTAAATGCACCTGGAGTAGGGTTTCTACTTTTTTTTTTTTAATCATAGGCTGTCGAGAGTCAGCTTGTTTGATTCTGGTGACATCTTCCCTACTTACGAATAATTCATTAATTCATCCATTCAAAAAGTCTGCTGTGTTCTATGCATCATTCTGGCCCCTGGGAAAACAACGGGAACAAAACAGTTGGAGTCTTGTCTGCATAGAGCTTGTATTCTAGTGAAAGACAGTTAACAAGTAAGCGCATCGAAGAATTCTTCCAGGAGGGATAAAGGGCATTGAAGAAAATGAAACAAATGCGGATAGAGAGTGACAAGGGCACGGGGATCTTTAGCTCAGAGAGTCAGTTGATGTGTGACCCTTCGGTGAAGAGGTGACTTTTGTGCCAAGACTTGAAGGACATGAGCCAGCCTGGGGAGACATGGAGAAGAATGTCCCAGGCAGAGGGCACAGCAAGTGCAAAGGCCCTGAGGTGGGAATGAGTTTGGTTCAATTAAGGAAGAGAAAGGCATGGAAAGGATTGGGGTTAAAGACCAGATTCAAGGTTGCAGAGCCCAATTGTGAAAGCTTGGGTAGGGACTGTGGCTTTTATTATATGTGCAGGGGGAAGCCACTGAGGCAGGTGAGTGGCAGACCTGCTGCTTGGGTGGGGAAGGCAGGCAGCCTGGGCAGTACCCTGAGTCTCTACAGGGTGTCCCAGGTATGAGTCCTGAGGGCAGGGCCGTGTCCAACTCAGAGAGCCACAGCTCTGTGTGGACAGAGGAAGAGCTTCCCATCAGCAATGCCAGATGGAGTGAGCTCCCCATCTCAGGAGGGATGTAAGTAGGGGCTGGACCACATCAGGTGAATTTATGTGGCTGGACTAGGAAAGTTGGGGGCTGTAGTGTTGCACAAGGCACTGTTAGTCTTCCCATAGAGGCAACAGTCCTTCAGCCTGGCTGGGCACCAAGCACTGTTCTGAGAGCTTTGCAAGAATTTTGTGGATCTTCCCAACAGCCTTCAGAGGTGGCTCTGTTACCATTCCAACATTACAAATGAAGAAACGAGGCACAGAGAGGTTAAGTAACTTGCCCAAGGTCCCACGGGTAATAAGGGATGGAACCAGGATTTGAACATAAGCCACATGGCCAAAACACTGAGAGACAGAAGGAAGGTGGACAGGGCCATCGGAAAGGCAGGCAACCAGAAGAAGCAAGGGAGGGCGATTTTATTCTAACCTTGTCTATACATAATGAATTACGGAGAAAAAATCCTTTGGTCTGAGAAGTTGGGACCCAGTAAGTTCCCCTGACCTTGTCCACTCACAAAGGTGATTGGGCCAATGGGCTGGAAGGTTTCCCCAAATATCGACCCTCTTCTGGCCTCAGTTTCCTCATCTAACAGTGGATTGGGCTCATGATCCCCAAAGGGGCTGAGGATATTTGTGCCAACCACTGACCTTTTGGGGTTGGATGTCCTCCCCTCTGAGCTTCCAGGGTGAGGTCCCTATTTGTAACCCTCCAGGACTCGCCACTTACTCCTCTCCCGGCGGCCTCCCAGCCCCTCTCTTGGGCTTTGCAGTGAGAGATCCCAAAGGATGGGATCAGGCATTAGTGACTGCCCTTGGTAGGGGCGCTGAGGGGGCGAGGAAGCACCAACCTCAGGTTAATGCCCCTCTCTTCACACCCCCCATCCTGGGCTTACAGCAGGATAACCTCGGACTGGGAAGGAAGGAAAGGAAGCCAGAGCAGATGAGGACCTGATGCATTATATGCATCACCTCACATCATCCCTGTGCCTTTGAAGGGGGCGGTGGTTTATTCCAGGTGGGGAAACTGAGGCTTGGGTGACTGTGTGAGATCGCACAGCTGCATGGGGTTGGTTGTGCAATAGGTGGGCTTCACTCAGTAGAACAGGTAGAATCAGCCAGAGAGACCCAGGAGTCTGTGGACCTGGGTGCGAATCAACTCTTTCACGGACTTGCTGTGTGCCCTTGAGCAAACCACATCCCAAGTGGAAACCTCTGCCTCAGCATCTCCAGCCTTGGATAATAATACCCACCTTGGAGGAGCATCCTGGGGCGGGTCTGAAAGCCCTTTATAAACTATAAAGCATTCGACAAATATAAGGAAAAACGGCCTCATCAAAACCGAACTCACACGTGTTGGATTTAAAAAGGAAATGTTTATTTTCATGTTATAAGGTGATTACAAACTCCTCTAAAAAAAAGCAAAGATGAATTTAAAATATTGATATACATATTTATCTAAAAAGCAAAAGAGGATAGTCAAATCCCTGCAAAATACAGGGATTCATATCATAAAACATTTATACACAAAAGCTTGTATATTGCAAGAATGAATTACACACCAAGGATCTTATTCAAATACAAATGTTCCTCCTCAGAAGAATCTCTTGTTGGTTGATTTTTTTTTTTTTACAAAAGTTTAAAATATCTTAAAAATATTTTGAAGTTTAAAAAAAAAGTCCTGATGAGCCAGACGTATTTCTGAAAGGAGGCGAGACCCACGTTCTCAGCTTTCTCTTGTGCTAAATACAGAGTCACAGTTGCTAGAGATTTAAAAATTAATTGGGAAAAGAAACGGAGCCAATATCTCAGTTTGAAGCCAAATATATCACAAGATGCCCCATTCCTCAGGGACCTGACTTATCAGAACATGTCTGTAGTGACACCCACAAAAGAACAATGAAACAGCTTCCTATTAAAACCAGATGTATTCTGAGGGCCGGGCATTGAGAGAGGGAGGGACTCGTATTCCTCTCCAATTTTGATATCTGGGTTTTTGTTTGCTTTGTGGCTTTGTGCTTGTTGCATTTTTGCAGTGGTATTTACAGCATCTCATAGAGAGCCGGGCCTAGAGTCGCCTGACCTTGGGTCTGAGGGCTACATGGGCCTGCTAAGCCATCTTGAGGGACTTCTCTTGGGTCCTTTCCTGGCCTGTGTCTGAGGTTTGGAGGGAAGGGAGGTGCTTTGCCTTAAGCACTGGCTGGGCCACTAGCCGCCTGTGCTAGGGTGAGGAGGGCTAGCTCTCCCTTTGTGCTTCACCACTTTCTCTGGGGATGTGCTGGGGATCTGGGGTGAGAACAAGGGACCAGAAGGACCAGAGGTTCAGAGAGGGAGCTGCTACTGCCTGGAAATCAGAATGCAAAGCCACTTCCTGTTGCCTGGGAATGTCCCACGTGGCCTCAGGCTGAATCCTGCCCTAAGGGGTTCTGAAGATTCTTGTACACCAACACGTTTCTTTGGGCCTCAGTTTCCTCCTGTGTCACAGGGATCTCAATGCCTAGCTCATGGAGGGCTGCCAGGTGCAGAGCCGAACAGAATAAACAGGTGCTGCCTCTCCTACCAGAGGCCTGAGCTACAGCTTGGGATCCAGTTGGCCCCTGAGGATGGCCAGGGGGTGGCAGGTGCTGTGCACCTCATCCATGAATGCTGGGACGGAGCATTTTCTTTTTCCTAAAGGCTCGTCTTTGGTCTTCAGGGAGAACACTGGGGAGTTGCACTTGCCACTCACTGCACATACCTTGGAAGACCTGCAGCAGGAACGGACTGCACACAGTCTGGTTCCATTCCCAGGTCTCTGTGCCTAAGTCCCTCCCCTGCTTCAGGGCTGTTTCCCCATTTTACGAGGGCCACCGACAGTGCAGGTCTACTGCAGGGACGAACGTGGCCCAGCCCAGCTCAGTGCAGTGTTTCCCTGGGTGTATATATCCTGGGGCCTTCGCCCATTTCTACGTCCTAAAAAAGTTCTTTGAACAGCTCCGTTGCATCCCTTCTAGGTCTGGCTGACTGAACGATGTGAGGGCATCAGAATTTCTGACCTATCCCAGGCAGAGAGACAGGTGGACCAGAGTCATGAGCTCCAATGACAAGTTTCCTTTATGTGAAGACATATAAAAGTCACACACCATACACATTGTACTCATAGAGCCAAGTTCTGCGGATACACGAGAGCTAGGGCCAAAACTGGAGACAGGTGGCTGGGGAGACTGTTGAGGAATGGGCTTGGGGAAAGTGGCTGACCTTCCAGGCAGGACCTGGGGACTTGGTCTGCATGTGTCTTTGGTCTAGAATTTGGTCTGGGAATCTTATAGCAGGCCTTCCTCGGGCCACTTCCAGAATATTGCCATTTCTTTGCCACCCTGTGGCCTTTCGCTTGGGGTCCAAGCCCCGGAGGGAAGATGCAGCCTGAAATGGCCACAGATGCCCAGATAGCCACAGCTTACCAAGCCACCCTCACTCCCACACGTCACCTGTCCGCAGTCACTGACAGTGGTTAGTTTACTAAAGTTCCATAAGACAGAGGAAAACAGGTCACATTGCTACTTAGTAAAATTACAGGGAAAAAAACATAATAAAATCAATTCAGACACAGCGGCAACCATAAATACATAGAAAAACAGGAACACATTAGAACTGTGAACAGTTTGGAATAGGTATTGTTTGGCAGAGTATATGCTTTGGAAACAGTGAAATGTGACTGCTTGCCAAAGACAAAGGGTTCGGAACTGCCTCTGCCCCTTGGGAGGGGGACACCAAAGGCTTCTCCCCCTCCCAAATTTGGGGAGGGGGCGGTTTCCAGGATTCAGAGAGCTCCTGCTCTGAAAACCGGAGCTGGACTTCACTCTCCACATCACCCGAGGAAGTCACTGCTGTTTGTGACAAAATGTTTAAGTTTAGTTTAGACTCTTTACTTGGAAGTGACTGTTTCAATGGCACAGTTTAGGTCCAAATGGCGGCTGGGGTGGAGGTGTGTCCATACTTGGGATTTTAAAGGTGGAGTACCTTCTCTCCTGGTTCAGAGAGAATGCAGCTGCTCTACAGAAGGCTCTTGATTGAGCCAGTTCTGGGGTTCCAGCCCCCTGAACAACCCCAACTTTCTAGAAAACATCCCTTCACTGCCTCTCCTCAGTCCCCACACAGTGCATATCTATCTGGCACCAGCTATTGAAATGAAGAGTTTTATTATCTCCCAGGGACTACCAAGGGTTGCACCTTGTGACCGAACTGGGAGGAGAGTTTGGGGAGCACTTCGCCCGATTCGAAGATGCTCTTGGCACTCCCTGCGAGAAGCCGGGGCGGCCCTGGGCTGGGATCTTCAATAAGAGCTTGTCAGGAGTTTCCCAGCCTCTGGGAGATGAGGGTGGAGAGATGAGTAAAAAGAAAAAAAAAAAAAAAGCACCCCTCCCTGACACCGGGCCCCTTGAACCTTGGGGCCCACATCCTTTTGTCCACTCGCTCACCCCTCGTCCCTCACCAAATACATGACACTTCCCTCCTATAGGCAGCTTCAAGACGTGTCAGCTGGAGAATGACCAAAACCTTATAGGACCCCACAGAAATGCAACAAACCCATCTGGGTGAGGTTCAGAGCCCCTGAGACCACCAGCTCCTGCTGGGCCAGCCTCAGGTCTCTACCTGGGACATCCCAGTCAGTCTCATGAGGGCTCCTGAACATCCAAGCTCCATCCTCATCAGCCCTCTTGGATAAATGGTTCTGACAGTCCATCTGACTATCTGCCCTCGATCTCAAAATAAAAAGTGGGATTTTGTTCCTGGTGTAATGGTTTCTATTGCTCTTAGAAATCAGACTTTTGCTGGAGGGATCTCACCTGTCAGCTTCTAGTCAGTGCCTTTATTTGAAGGGTTGGTTCATTATTTTGGCATCTCTCTTCTTGGCTACAAGTATAATGAGGCATCTCCTCACAGCCCTCCTTTCTCCAGCCCCCTTGAGTCTGGTCAGCGGGTAGGGCCCTCTCCCTGCAGTTTGCTTCTACTTGAACCAGGTGGGAAGTACTACACCTGTAAAATGGGTCTGCTGTCCCAGGAAAATTCCACCCTGTGTTTTTTGGGGCAGAACTTTCTGCCAGCTACACAAGCACCGAAGAATTGCTTTTGAAAATGAGATCTATTGCTGGCAAGAAGATCGATTCAAGTGGTAAAAGTGTATGACAATCTCTAAATGTAAATATAGTTATATGTAAAAAAAAATACAAAGAAAAATTTACCAAGTTCCCATAAAATACATCTAATTCAGTATGAAAGCTCTGCCTCAACCCGGACTTCTGCCCATGGGTTTTCTTTTTGTATAAAATATCCCCGAATCAAAACAAAATACACATACGCACAACACCACACACACATGCACACCCACACACACACGCACACACAGTAATATTTTCTGTGACAATTAAAAAAAAAAAAAAATCCTAGTGCAAATATAAAGCTCTGTAAACCTGGTCCTATGAGAATCTAACGTTAGTAAACAGCAGGAAAGCAGCCCCGTCGACCCGAGAGAGCTCACATCATGGTCTCCACGATGATGTGGGTCGGTTTCGTGAGAGTGCCATTCATGGCCAGGTGGGCGGCGTAGGGTGTGGCCCCCTCTCGCTCCACAGCCCAGCGGTTGGGTTCCCTCGGAGTCAGCAGGTACTTGAGTCTCTAGAGGAGGAAGGGGACAGGAGTGGGCAAAAAGTCAGGCAGCCTGGTTCCCTTTTTGCCAAAGGCTCCTACCCCTCTGAGTCCTGCCAGTGTGCTGTTTGGCCCTGGGCAAACTAACCCCCACTCTGGACCTCCCATTTCATCCCCTGGCAAATAAAGTGAGTTGAATAAACTAAGGTGCTCCTACGGTCTCTTCAGGACCCAACTCAGGGTCCTGCTATGTGCAGAGTCCCTGTCAGCAGCTTTCTTGCCAACCCTGCTGACACACCTTAGGGATAGGGACCCGAATTTCCAAGCTCTGACTCTTTCTCCCACGCAGCTGACATATGCCTCCTTATGATTCCCGTACCTGATTTCTCTGACTTGCAAAGCAACTGAGTTTCTGCAATTTGTTTGCCCAAAGTCAGATAGCTGTCTTGAGCCTCCCATGGCTCCCACCTCCTTTGAAGAGAAACTCCAAACTCCTCAGCCTCCCACAAGCTGCATTCCCTGCCTTCTCACTTCTGCAAGACATCATCTAGTTCTCCCCAGAGGGTTCGCCTGGAGGACTTGGAGACACTGCTATGTCTGAGCTGCACCTTCCAACAGAGGGGCAAGAGGCCAGATTGCATGAGATTTCTCACGTCACTTCTGGGGAGGGCGAGTTCTGTCCTCTCATACCTGCCCCTTCAAGGACTCAGTGAGGGAA
>NW_006432447.1:517468-523348 GCF_000325575.1 Pteropus alecto
TAAAAAGCAGTTGTGAATAAGAAGTTCTCTATCCGGGCATTTACATTCAGTCTAGGCATATTTAGGTAAACAGTTCTTTTAAGCTGCTTATTAAAAGCTACAATATTTATTTGAAAATCTAGATTTCCATCTCCTCTTTAAAAATTTCAAGATCTGGCAACTCCAGGCCTATGTTCCCTCTCGGTAACAGCTGGCCAGAGCTGAGTGCATTGCTGCCTGCTGGAGACCGCCTTCGCCTTCTCCAGCTCACTCCTGGCCCTGCCCAAGTGGCTTCCCTCCTCTGCCTGGTCACCGGAAGAACAGACTGGAGGCCCCAAGGTAAAAGGTGAGGGGTGGGATGCCATCAGGAAAGTGGCCTCTTTGCACATCTATAAAATGGGGTCTGCACACGGAAGGTGGGACAAGAGGCAAATGCCACGGGGGCAGCCATCCGGGCTCCGTTTCTGTGGGAGATGAGATGCAACTGGACTCTTCCCAAGACAGAGACCTGGTTTGCAAAACCTGTCTGGGAGAGATGTTCATGGCTGGGAGGACACTGTGGCAACCTGTGCAGGTGGGAGCCCCAGGGAGCACGCAGCACAGATAGATGGCTGGTGGCTCAACTGTCTTTGGGGTGGGAGCGGGGAGGGGGGAAGGGTTTTTGGTGAAGAAGGGGTGAAAGTTCGAGGTGGAGTAGATTCCTCACCCAGCCCCCTCCTTCTTCCTCCACACCAACTTCACTCTGACTAAAACTCTAAACTGGGACTAGAACTATATTTAAAAATTAGTCTTTAAAGGGACACAAGTTAGTGACCTGATGGGTGTCCTCCGGTCATCCCTCCCCCACGGTTGAATTGTGTTTCCTCGAAACCCCATCCCACCATGGGTGAACTATGTAATTGTTGTAGGTACTGACCAGTCAGAACAGACATCCAAGCCCCTCTGCTATGCCTCTAACTAACCCTTCAGTTTCTGGATGGTAGGGACATTCTAGAAGTTCCCAGGGAGGGGCTGAGTTGGCATGGGGTACATAAGCCGGTGCCTGGAGGGCTCAGGGTATTAGCTATTGCCCATCTCTACAATATTTGTAGAATATTGTACAGATGGGCAATAGTATTTCAGGCCCAGTATTTCACTATTTTAACAAGTGACAGGGCCATTCGGTGTTCTGGCTGAGCACGGGGATCCTTCCCTCTGTGTCCTCTGAGAAAAGACGATGGGCCCCATGCTGCAGGAACACTCCAAGGCCATGCTGGCTCAGGCACGCTCTGCTTCATGTTTTCTTCCCTGGCACACCCCTGCCTCCTTCCTCTGTTGAGGGAAGGCTGGTCCCTTCTTTCCCGGCCTTTCCACTCCCCCCACCAGCAATACCTCCAGGCCATTCTCCACAAGGAAACCGGCCCAGCCCAAGGGGGAGCCAGAGCCCCAGGACATCCTGGCTCCAGATTTTTAAGAGAATAACAATAAAAACAGCCCAGAACAAAACAGTGCAGTCTTGGAGTGGGCCCAAGCCCAAAGGTTAAAGGGAGATTCTAAGAAAAGGATTTCTTGGAAAGAGCTCCGGCTTTTGCCAGGCCTGGAATCTACAGTATTGTCAGGAATTTCTGAGAGGAGGTGGCAGCGGGGAGGGGAGCTCAGGGGAAGAGATCAGCAGGCACAAAGGCCTGAAAGCTGGAGGTTCTACCTTGGGCAGAGGTGGCTTCTGAGGGCTGGGCAGCCGAGGGGGCCACATCTGGAACCGGGGACCAAAGCGTGGGCACTGGGCTTATCTGCAGCTTGGCTCCAGGATAAGGGAAGGCCCCTGGGTGGAGCCGAGGCTTCCTCCCTGGCTCCTCGCCTCCTGTCTCACGACTTCAGAAACGCGGCCCCCAGTGCTCCCAAGATAAAGCTCTAGCTCTTAGCTTGGCATCCAAAGCTGCTGTCACCTCTCCGGCCTCATCGCCCAACCCCTAGAATGTGTCACTGCGGCCCCAGTGCGGTCATACCTCCCCGTACCATGCCCTACACTCTTCCATCTTGAATTCTCTGCTTGGCAGATTCCCCCTCCTGCCACAGCCCTGCGCTGAATGTCACCAGAGCCTTCTCCCGTGTGAACTGTACTCTGTTCCAGTTTTCCCATGATACGTCCTCCTGCCCACAATCTCAACCACTCAGTGGGGGCAGGTAGGGGCCTAGGACTCAAGTGACGTGGGTGTGAGGTCACACAGAAAACTGACAGCGGGCCGGCCTTCGGCCTCCTGCCCCACCCCCCTCAATCCAGCCTGCGGCCCTGAGTACTCACCACAAGGAACGGCCCTTCCGTCTGGCAGAGGCGGATGACCATGACCAAGGGGACACACACCATGGAGGACAGGGCCAGGCTCCAGCCGAGCCCGATAGCCCAGGTGGGGTACACGTACACTTTGTTGTAGGTCAGGGGTACGTACTTGACGAGAGAGAAGATGAAACATCCCTGTGGAGAGATGGGGCAGTCAGGACGGTCTTGGGCATTGGGGTGTGGGGTGCTTCTGGGACCAGGGCAGGCCCCACCCAAAGGGCCTCATATCCTTCCCTCTGCAGCATAAGAACCTTCCACGGTGCAAATCTGACCAAGTCACTTTTCTGCTCAAAACCCTCTGTGGCTACCCAGCGCCTACAGAATGCAGTGCAAGCTCCTCAGACTGGCTAGAGTGTCACCAAGAATTGTGACCCTTCTCCTCTCACCTACCCCCACCTCTTCCTCTATATCTACACTCCAGCTACCCTGAATGCCTCCCAGCTCCTCAGCCACTGGCCCCGAGGCCTTAGTCCAGGCTGTTCTCTCTGACTGGACCTCTTTGTCCCTCACCTTCTCCTCCTCCTAACTGAACTCTAGAGTCCTGCCTTGCTTGCCCAGGCCCTGTCCAGACTCAGTTAAGCCCCCCATACGTTTCCTTCCCAGAAAGCGCATGGTTGGTTATACTGCTTCTTCAGCAGGCAGCACCCCCATCCAACCTGAGTCAGTGAGGGTGAGAGGTGTATGTCCCCCTGCCTTCCCTAACGCTTGGTGGAGTTCTAGGTGCACAATAAATGCTAGCTGCATGGATGAAAGCCATTCCTCCCCTCCCTACCTGTCTTCATCATCTCTGAGCCCCCAGGCTTAGTCCCCCAAATAAGGTATGGACCCGGCCCTCATCCTGTTGGCTGTCCACAGCCCAGCCTTGAACCCACGCACGTCCTCATCTCTGAGTCCCAGGCTTAGTCCCCCAAATAAGGTATGGATCCGGCCCTCATCTTGTTGGCTGTCCACAGCCCAGCCTTGAACCCACGCAAATGGCCAGTGGCCACTAGTGTCCATGAACAGTGGAGTGGGGTGAGGAGGCACCCCAGAGCCTTTGCAAAGTCCCCAGTTCCACATAAGGCTGGCCCAGAGGGCCCAGGGTTCCTGCTCAGGTCAGAATGATAGCATCTCAGAATATAACCCAGGCAGTGTTAGATGATCCACAACGTTAAAATGACTTAAATCGTCGTGATCTAAAAACTGGGGTTTTCTATATGAGGAGTGATGGCAAGGGAAAGGAGAGAGCGTTAGGCTGCGGATGCCTTGCACTGGGCACCTGCTGTATGCCTGGCCCTGCCTGTTGCTGTTTCTGTCCATATTTGTGCCAGGAGGTGGCTGCTCTGAGCTCTCCCAGCACGAGGAAGCTTCATACCTGCCTGAGACCTGCACCTGCCTGTCACATTCCTCTTCCTACTAGGGTGACTTCAACTTACCCCCTTGGAATGCAACCTATTTCTAATCTATGCAACTCCTTGGTGGGGGTGGGGTGGGGGGAGAAACTGACAACCAGAGTGGTGAGAGGGGTTGCCCACAAACACACAAGTGAGAAAGAGAACATGGGCTTTAAACCCAACAAAATTCACCTCCAAAAATAAACTCACCAAGTGTTATAGTTCCTGGCTACTATAGTTTACTTATTTTTATGGGGAAAATATGCACCTCAGATGGAAAGGCCACAACCATATTAAACGATAAAAGGAACAATGTCAGGCTGTCAGTTGCCACTCACATCTCACATCAGTCTCCTCATTTTACAGGGGCCCCAGAGGGAAAGGACTCATCTAAGGTCACACAGTGAGTTAATGGCAATGCTGACTTATTCTGGTCTAGGAGCAGAGGTCACTGAGGGAGGGCCCATTTATTCCTCAGCCCATAGTCCCTAAATGCAAGGAACATTTCTGCCATTTGCGCTCCCTAAGGTGTGAGCCAAGAACGGCAGAGCAGATGTGTTGCCCTGCAATTAGCTCCAAAGTTCAAACGCTGACAGGAAAGCAACTTTTGCTATAGTGAATTTTCCTTTGGCTGGAGCCTCTTAACAGAACCTTAAAGCAGAGAGGGTGCCTGGCCACATTCCAAGATGGTGGGTGAGAGAACCCTGGTGGGAAGAGGAATATGGCACCTCGCCACCCTTGGGTCCTGGGAGAGTATGCAGCTTCCTTGTTCTTGGGAGAGCCCAGAGCATCTCTCCACTGGGACGTCCCCTCTCTAGCCACAACCCCCACCCTTTCATGGAAATTTTCAATATCTGTGATCTCTCCTTTGGATGTCCCAATGGCCCCTCACCTTAATCAGTGACTAAAACTGGGCTCAGGAACTCTGGAAGGGTTTGGGGAAAGGTTATATGCTCTATTGTGGATCCCCTGAATTTCTCAACATGCCCCAATACATTTCCCTCTTGGAGAATGCTTTGCCTTTGTGCAGGCTGGTTCCTCCGCCAGAAACGCCCTTCCCGTTTTTTCTTCTTGACAAGCTCCTACTCATCCTTCAAAACTCATCTCAAGGTAACCTTCTGGGCGGCCTGCTCTACTTCCTTTCCAGCAGCTGTCGCTAGACTTGTCACATGCATTTGCCAGCACTTGGCAGAATGAGAAAAGGCGACTACCCACAGCCAGGCAGGAGAAAACTCACAACACAGAGAACTGGAGTGACCACAGCCCAGCTGTACTTCATCCAGGGCCCAGGCCGATAACCGATCATGTCCTCAATACCATCATAAAAGTTATCGCTGCCTGCAAGAGACAGAGGTAGACAGATGGTGACACAGTGTCCAATGCCAGTATCCACCCAGGGAATGGCAGAATAAGGGCTCAAGGGCCATGAGAGGTCTCTGGGACCTGATGCATGTCCTTGAAATCTTACACCACGTAGACCCAAATGTGGCAGATGTTTATCTGAAATTATCTAAAATTCAAAAGTAACTGGGCATCCTGTATTTTTTCGGCCGCCTGAGGCATACATACCCAACCCATATCCTAGTGTTACCAATCCAAGGTCTCAAGAAGGTCCAGATGGACTATTCCTGGACCCTAGAGTAGTTAATCATAGATAGGCCCTGCACGGCCAAGTTATTTGTTTGTCAAAACAGTCACACCTTGTACCTTCAGCACAGCGAGAATTTGTAGTGTTGCTACAACAATATCATTTGCATAGGGAAGGGGCAGCCTTCGGACACAAAGTCCAAGTAGGGAGGCCTTTGTGTTAGACTCAGAATAAATTCCCTCTAGAATTCTGTTTCTGAAGCTTTTAAATAGAGAGACCCAAGGAGAGACTTGAGAAAGGATATGCAAAACCAGTACTCACCATATATCCAGGCAATAACAAAACATTCAAAGAATGCAACCCACAAAAGGCATACACCGCTAGCTGCATAGTAGTCAAAGAGTTGAAACACATACATGCCACCCTGCGAAGAAAAAAACAGAAGACGGATTTGTTCCTTGGTATCTAATTCCCTTAATATAGAAGCAGCTCTGGCATATCAATAAGAAAATATAAAACTCAAGAGAAAAATGGGAAAAGGCCACGATAACCAGATACCTGTGTAAGAAGGTGCTCCACATCAAGTTCGACAATCACACACACACACACACACACACACACAC
>NW_006432447.1:523606-533052 GCF_000325575.1 Pteropus alecto
CCAGCTTCTAACAGGCCACAGACCTGTACTGGTCTGTGGCTCAGGGGTTGGGGACCCTCGTCATGGAAGACTTCAGCAATATCTAGCTGCTCAATATGTGGACCTGTGATCTGCCTTTTGGTGGGGAGATTTCTTTCTTACAGACACTTCCAGGGGGAAAAAAAAAATTATTTTTAACTTCCAGTAAGGAAAGTGGTGATGGGAAACACCAAACTGAGTTTGGAAGCTCATGCAACCCCTTGCTGGAGAACAGGCGAGGTGGATGGGGAGATGCACAGGAGTGTGCCCTGGGCCTACGCTAGGCTCACATGCTTACGTTACTTAGTACAAGACTCCTTCCCTTCAGGCAGCATATGATCGCCGTCTATAAGAGACTCCCTTTGGATTAAAAGACACACACAGACTAAAAGGAAGGAGATGGAAAGAGATATTGCCTTGATGGACCTAGAGGGCACTGCTCTGAATGAAATGGGTCGGATGGAGATAGACAGATGTCACGTGATTTCACACACACGTGGAATCTAAAGAACAGAATGACAACAACGACAACAAAATGGAAACAAACTCATAGATACAGAGACTACTGTGAGGGCTACTAGATGGGATGGAGAAAAGGACAAAGGGATTAAGTACAAATAGTTACAAAAATAGACATGGAGAGATAAAGTGCAGCATAAGGAAAAGAGTGAACGATGTTGTAATAAATATTTAAGGGGGAAGAAGGGTATTAGATTTAGTGGGGTGATCGCTTTGTGAGTTATATAGATCTCTAATCACTATGCTATACAACTGAAGCTCATATATTATTGTATGCCAACTATAATTGAAAAAACTCATTGAATTGTACGATGTAAATATGAGCAACTGATTGTCTATTGTATTGCAAGAAAGCCGGAAAAAAAAGCCAATCTAAATTTTAAAAAACCAAAAATTCCTTTTCTTTTCTGGACCACCTCTGGCTGCTACACCCTCTGAATAGCACACACTCCCTGTGTCAGCCGGACACTGCGAGGCACTGCCTGCGGTATTTACCCTCAAGAACCACCTCCCCTCCAGGCCCGTGACGGGCCACTGAACACAGTCATGGGTGAACAGAGCTGTTGTTAAAATGGAATGTAACTGAAGTACCCCTCCCCTAGGCCTCCCAGGATGAGGGAGACAGAGAACAGCAGTGTTGCCATGGTAACAGGAAAAGGAGAGGGAGAATTTGCGTCAACTGCTGGGTCCTTCCCCGCTGTGCAGGACTCGGAGGCTACCCACCCTAGTCCTCTCATCCAGCTGTTGGGGGAACCACAGAGAGGATGTTGGCTTGAATGGCTCTGAGACATGTTTTTGAGGCACCATAGGCCCTGTAAGGGGAAGCCCCTTGTGCCAGAAGAGAGAGCCACCTACCTCCGTCACCATCGTCAGCCCCAGCAGGTAACTGATGCTACACATCAAGGCGATGAAGATTTCCCGACGGAAACCCTTCCTTAGGAAGGATGGGTAAAGATCAACCAAGGACGTGATCTGTCCTTCGACTTCAACAAACTGGGTAGGGGAAAAAGAGAACAGTTGAGTGGTAGATGCCCAGCACCTCCCCCTCGGCCTAGAGAGAAGAGCTGGGCACATGGAGTTGGCCTGTGGGGTCAAGTTCAAATGTGTGAACCTGTCTGCTTGGGGGCTGGACACCGTGGCCCATATACAGGTCTTCCCATATTCCACACCTTGCATCTCTGCTGAGGCTCTTCCCACCACAGAAATGCCTTTTAAGACTCAGCTAAAAATGACCTCTTCTCCGAAGCCAATGCTGACCCTCTGCCCTGCCACGTGTACAGGCACATGTGTGTCGATACGACAACCTCCCCCGACTTTGGTCTTGGCCCTCTCTGAAGCCAGAAGGAGTGCCCCCGCATTTCTAGGCCTTGAGTGCCCAGCAGGGCTAGGCACATGTGGTTGCTCAACAGACACATGAAGAATGAGTGGGTAACCCCGGGCAAGTCTGGGCCTCAGTTTCCCCACCAGATTCACGTGGTGATTTTTCACCCTTTGGGGATTTTGTATGTGTGTGTGCACACCTACAAGCCCAAGTGTGCGAGCCCAATGCAGCCATGACTTCAGGACTCCATCCTTGGGCTCCCAAACGTAAGGAAGCGTTCTAGAAAGCCTCTCGATCTTTCTAAGTCTTCCCATCTTTGCACCCAACAATTGATCTTGGAAGCTATTCCATATCATTACACGGAGAGTTGCCTTGTTTTTTAAACGGCAGCACAAAACTCTATCTTGTGGACACTTATCATCATGAACCTAACCAGTGCCCAAAAGATGGCTTCCAGCTTCTGCAGCTACTGACCTGAGTGAGGCCTCTTCCCTTACACCTGTCTTTCGGTGCATGTGCACATGGCTCCATAGCATAATTTACGAGTGAAACTTCAGGATTAAAGGGCTCGTAGACCCATTTTACATTTGGATGGCTATAGACAAATTGCCCTACCAACCAACACCCTCCGTGGTGGATCTGATTCCTTTAAAAGTTGTAAAGACAAAACCTCCACGCTCTGTTCTTTCATCTGGGAATGGCTTTTGGGAAGCATGTTTCCCCAACATTCCTATAAGACAAGTCCAACCACTTATTCTCTGGGATGCATCACAGGAGGATCAGGGAATACAAACAAGGAGCAGATCCCTTTCATGTGCTGAAAAGGGCAGGAGAAATGACTGTTGGTTGCCAGAAATTTAGGGAAAAGATGACTAAGAGGTTCTTGATAGGGTCCCGAATACAAGGGGCTGATGTTTTAACCTCTGAATGACATGTCAGCTAAAGGAATTCTGAGCCAAAATTGCCACTGAATTATAGCAAACCTGTAGCTCTAATGCTAAGCTTCAAAGATTTAAAAATAAAGGTCCTTTCTTTTTTTGAGATAGGGAGATTACAGACAGGAAGATCCAATGTCACTGTGAGTCAGGGCCAAGACCAGCACAAGCTCCTCGTTTCCAAAGAACACCACCCCCACCTCCACCCCTGTTCCACCAGCCTCTACAGACCTCTCACACTTAATAGCTATGTGATCCAGACTTCTCCATGCCTCGATTGCTACCCCTGTAAAATGGGAAGATCTTGCCTACTCAGCAGAGATGCTGAGACAAGATTTGAAATCATTAAAGTGCATTGGTAATTAGGTGATTAATCTTAACTCACGTCAGGGGGCTGGAATGGGTGAGCTCCTGGGGGGCGGTGCTCCAGCTCTCTGCTCATGCTGTTTGTTCACAAACTGTATCCCTCTCGGGCAGGCCAGATATCTATAGGCATGTGCCTTGACAAGGATGACATCCTGACTCCACTTCACAAATAAACACTCAGCAGTATGATGGCCCCTAAGCCAGAGAGTGCTCCCTCAAATGCTAGAAATGTTTCCTGTAATGAGCAAGGGTCACATTTCTCCATCAGCAAGAAGCACTGCCTAATGTTGGCGGTGGGTCTCTGTATTTCCACAAGGAGAAGCTATGTTGAGGTAACTCAAAGGTAAAGGGAGGGGGTTCAGACTAGCAGGTCTGGGAACAGGAAGCCCCAGGGTCAAGTGGTGGCTCCACCCCTTAACCAGCTGTGCGTGACCTGACCTCAGCCTTTGGAGTCCTTATCTCTCTGAGTCTCAGGTTTCCAGGCAGCAGGGCCTGTGCGGATTAAGGAGCTAATGTAGAAAAAGTCAGGTTGGGGAGGGGAAAATGGGGCATTAGTGTGTCAGGGGAACAGAGTTTCAGTTTGGGGATATGAAAAATTCAGGAGAGGGAAGGTGGTGATGGGTACACGAGAATGTGAATGTACTTAACGCCACTGAACTGCACATTTAAAAATGGTGTAGTTGGCCAGTTTTATGTTCTATGTCTTTTACTACACATATGCGCATGAAATGCCTGGCATGAAGTTTGGCCCATGTGAACACCTCCGATGGCAGTGCTCTGACGCTATCGAGGTGCTCACGGAGTGTGTAGTGGTCACGAGCATCAACAAAACCTTTCCCCCCACCCCCAAATTTACATAGCACATGCAAAGGAGGGATCCCAACCTATACCATCGGACCCGAGACTCCATGCTTTAGCTCACCAGGTGTAATCCTACTGTGCCCCTTGTGGTTTATCATCAATAGGCAGGTCGTTTAAGGGCTCTGAGCGAGTTCCTCGCTCTGAAGTGGGAAGAGAACCACTCGTCTTAGGCTGGCTTTGAGAGCTCATTGAGAGTCCCTAAGTGCCGTGGCCACCCTGGGGCCTAGCTCAGAGGTGCACAACCTCAGCCCAGCCCCACCCGCCTCCCAGGGCGAAATTCTAATGAATAAAACCACCTCCGCTGGCTCATGAAGCAGTTTCTACAGCCCAAGAGGCCTATTTGGGGCCCATGGAGATATCAGGCTTCATCATTTATTAACCTCTTTCTGTTCTTGTTTTTTGCTTTCACTTAGAGGTCTGGAAGAAGTTATAAGAGCCATTTGCTCGGGGCCTCGGAAGGCCAAGCTCATTAACTAGGAATGATTAATGGAATCCTCCTGCTGTTGACACAGCTCGAGCCCATCGACAACTGCGTAAGTATTTTGTTTTCAATCTCCCAGATGTTTTTATTCTGTCTCCTCTAATCCTGGTTCCCTTTCTGCCAAGTCCTTTGTTCTGTTCTTGACCTTACTGCTGGACCACCTCCTCTCCTCTGACCTTCTAAAACTTTTTCCTCCCTGGTTCTGAGACTCTGGGGACCTGCCCTGGGCACTGGCTTTGAGGCTGCTGCCCTCAGGACAGGGGGTAAAGCCCTCTCCTGACTGGCCACAGTCCCCCAACTCTCACTGGGTCTCAGGTGACCAAAGACTTTCCATGAGGCAGCCAGAGCCCTAGACCGCACATGAGGCTGCAGCATGCCTGCTTTCCGTGACTGACTTCAGATGCTGGCCCCTGGGTAGCACTATAGGCAGGGCTCTAAGTGGCCTGGGCACATGACCAGCCCATTCTGCACACCATTACTCCTCCCTTCTAGAGTCACGCCTGTACTCGAAACTGTCATCTTGAGAAGGCCCCAATGAAAATACACATATCCCTGGGGACAGGTAACCGAGAGCTCACGCTAACCATCCTCTAAGCACTACTGACTTCTCTGAACCAGGCACGGTGCCTGGTGCTTCATGCAAGGCAATGGAGGTGTGGTTGTACCCATTTACCAGATGATAAAACTGAGGCTCAGGCGGGGAGGAAACGTGCCCAACGTCACACAGCAGCATGGGGTATGGGAAGCTTGGAACTGTGTTACTCCAAGGGCAGATGCAGCCCCTGGTTGGGTCTCATTGAGCACCCAGTGGAGTCCTGAGCCCAGTACAGGAAATAGCCTCAATGGAGTCCTGCCTCAGGAGGGCAGAAGCCAGGACAGCCAGAGGTCGGGGCAGGGTTGAGCCAGGTCCCCCAGTGCTTAGCTATTTAGAAAGCGCCGGAGGATCTCAGTTTTACTGTGAGGACAAGCTCGCCCATCTACTCATGTGCTCCAGGAAGCACAGAACAGCGCGTGGTCTAGGCTTCTCTGGCCCCACTTTGGACTCTCAGTGTCGGCCTGGGCACTGACTACCTTGTGCACAGAGCTGTTGGTCCTTTGCCCAAACTGCCCAGGAGCTGTGTCATTCCTGGGCCCCTGCCGAGCAACCCCACGGCAGCGCATCATTTCTGTTTCAGTCTTACCCTTTTTTTTTCCCATCTACGGCTTTGTTTTAACCCCACCCCTCGATTGTCCACTTCCCCTTGCTGAGGTCAACGACTTGAGCTTTGAGGCCTTTTCCATTCCTGGGGGCCCGGAGGAGCCCTCATTAGCTGAAGCTATTGCAAGTCTGATGTGAAGGTGGGTAGGGGATAACGACCTCACACATGGCACAAAGGAGGAGGCTTTTCCAGAACCAGTTCCCCATGGACAGTCCCACCCTGGGGCCGGCCCCTCAATCCGTACATACCTGGCTATCCAGTCCAAGCAAGAGAAGCATAATAAAAAAAAGAATGGACCAAAACGTGGGCAGTGGCATCATTGTCACAGCTTTTGGGTAGGCAATGAAGGCCAGGCCAGGGCCTAAAGGGAAGAGAAATGGGGAGGGACAGAGGGGGAGACACATCAGCAGCTGAGCACCCAGAGCACAGGAGCTCATACAAAGACACCCGGGTCTGAGGCAGGGCTCCCAAACCCAAAATGCAGGGAGGAGCCAGGCCTGACTTCTCGCCCGGTGGTAGAGACCGGGTCTGTCTTACTTTTGGGTGGGATGCACCGGGGCTCAGGCGGGGCCCCGTTTTAGCATCTGTCTCCTTAGCAGCAGCACAAGTGGCCTCCTCACACATCAGAAGCCGGGCAGACGTTGGTGGTTTGGGATGGAAAATGGGACTGAGCCTGGACTCAGTCTGCCAGCTTAGAAAAGGAGCCCCCCGCCCCCCAAACCAGAGCGACCACGCCAACATTTGCTGGAAGGAAGCAGGGGAAAGGTTCTGGTTATCTGACTACTAAATCCCGTGTTTGCCAAGGAAAGGTTTCTACTAAAACACAGTGGGGAGGAAAAAAAATAGACAACCACGCCCTGCAGGGCAGATGTCTCTTCGGGGTGCCTCTGCGCACCCACCTGAACAACGTCAATCAGAGCTAAGGCCCAAAGCCGAAGGGAGGCATGCGCGGGGTAAGACCCCAGGCCTGGGAGACCCATGGCCTACATGCTAGTCCTCATCACACCATCATCTCCGCCTCCTCTTTATAGCACCACCTGCCCTCACAGGGCCTCAGTTTCCCCATCTGAGAAGCGAGGGGCAGGTTACGGTACATGACTCCCAAGAAAGCTTCTCGCGTTGATTCCCAGATGCTGACACCATTTCCCTAGAAAAAGGTTTCTGGTTTCTCAAGAAGGGGCTCTGACAGAATCTGGAGACAGGAGTCCTGCCAGCTCAGGGAATGCCTTTCTGACTAGAAACATTCTGAAATAAACACGGGGAAACAAATGTCTCCCCATCTCCAGCTGGCCTCCGTTCTGCTTAGGGGGAAGAATGGAGTAGTAACTGAGACCTGTGGGTCCAAGAGATGGTCAGCAGCAGCAAAAGAAAGGAGGCCTAAAAGGCCTGAGCTAAAAAATAAAGTAAAATCTATAACTTAAAAAAAAAAAAAAAGTCACGAAATGTGAAACAAAAAGGGCTGAAGGCAGGATATTTAAAGCAGATACCAGAACCCAATGAATGGTTTAAAAATGAAAAGGAAAAAAAAAAAAAAAAAAAAAAACCTTCGAAATAAATTGGAGCCAGAAACCACATCGCACGGCGTTAATCACAAATGTGGTGGTCAAGGGTGAGTCTTTTTATCGTGCAGAGACCACTCAACCTAAGGAAAACCTGACCATGACCGAGCATCCTCAGGTGGCTGGAAAACTTCACGAGAAGTGGTGGAAGGGGTGCTTGTACCAACCCCAAAGTCCGAGTTGGACTCGGAAGCCACACTTCCACCTAGACTGGGGCCCCTGGTCCCCCCACACGTCAGCTCTGCGTGAGGAGTCAAGTCCAGCCGACTGTGAGACAGATGTAAAATGGGGCCCCCACCCCCCACCGCCCACCCCCCGGGGCCTGTGAAGGTTCTCAACGTGCTCGTTTCTGTATTTCAGTTTTGCCTTTCTCAAGCCAGCCTCTGGGAGAGGGTCTGGTCTGAGCGCCTTTCTCTAAAAGCGCATGGTGAACTCTAGAGAGAAGTCCATGTGAAATAACGCGGCCGCTCCGAGCACCTCTGCATGACTCTCGGCAGAGAACGCGCCTCTCTACGTTCAGCTAAATAATGATCTTGTTCACATGCACTTGGCTCAATATGGTGCTTGTTAAAAGCTTATTAGAGAAATAATCACCCTTGATGTGTCGGCTGTTCAGACATCACCGTGGGGAATAAACGCCAAGGTCTTTGAAGTGGACGGGAGGAAGAAAACAACTTAGGTTGACGATATATACATACACATAATACCTAGTTGTCCACAGAGAAAGAGCTACTTATATATCCATATATATCTCCCACCGCCAGGTTCACTCCACGCTCTTGCCGATTCCCAATCAATCAGAATCGGTTTGCAAGCCCTGGACTGAAAAAAGCCACCTGCGAAGAAGTTGCGAACTGTCTCACTTCACCAATCTAACTGCCAACCTCCGAGTGGGTGTGGATATTTCTGGAATTACTTTCCGTGTCCTCAGTCTCAGGCCTGCCTTTGGGGGGCTCTCAGGGAGGGAAAACTATGTCTGTAGGTCTGCATTGAGACCGGGGTCGATGAAGAAATGCTTGGTGGGGCCAAGGCGTGGATTTGCCACGTCGTCCTGCATTGTGGGTGTGAAGAGGGGGCCTGGCAGCATCTTTGCCAAGTGAGGAGGAAAGTAGGACCCAGGAGCTCAGAGAGGTCACGGGAGCTCAGATGTGTCCTCACACAGGGTGGGCCAGAGGTTGTCACATGTGTTGAGGAAGGGGGACACCCTCATGTCAGAGGGGCCCTGTCTTGGAGACCCCAGCTCTGATCCTGACCAGCCCGAGCAAGACCCTTGCTCTCAGGCCATCAGTCTTGTCTGTGGAGTGGACACCTGAACGCACAATGTTGAGGTACCCCTGACCCCCCGAACTCTAGGGCCCTATGGGCAAGGGTAACACCTTGGCAGGGACTCCCGCTGTGCCTGACCCTGGTCTGTGGTGGTCTCTGGAATCAGGACATTATGCTTTCCTCGGGGCTGGAGGCCCCTGAGCCCAAGACCCCCAGTGCCTCCAAGTGGCCTCACAGAGAAGTGAGAAGTTAGGAGGTCAGGAGGAGCAGGGCAGGGTGCGCAAAATTACAGAATCTTCCCGGCGACGGATGGCCACCCTCCAAGTGAATTGGGCAGGACCGGGGAAGGGCAGAGAAGCCAGGAAGGTGGACTTTGAGGATCCTGGGATCCTAAGGTTCTCATTCTCATGCCTAAGCCACTGTAGTTTTAAAGGTGACCGTCCAAGACTTAGCGCATCATGGCAAGTCCTAGAATTTAGGCACCTGAGATATCGTGGTTCTGAGGCTCTAGGATTCTAGCAACTGAAGACCTCATAATTCTCAGATTCTGAAACCATCTTGCTGGAGCTCCAGGATGTCAGCCTAAGATCCCAGGCTTTGCAGAGCCCGTGATTCTAAAGACTCTTTTCTCCACTTCCAGGTGTCCTGGGGAGGAGGTAGCCTGCCAACAGGGCCCACGCCGAGAGGGTGACGGTGTCCCCACAACCTACCCCCAGATCAGACCTGTCACCGTCCTAGAGGGCGGCCTTTCATGCCCACTGTCTCTCCCCGCCCCCGAGCCTACGGTGGTGCCTGACACAGGGTAGAGACTCAATGAATCGATAAACATCAGTGGAGTGAATGAATGGGTTTGCTTAGAGGGAGCGCGCTGGGAGCAAAGTGCAAAATACAGAAACCAAAGCTGAGAAGGTGGTGATGGAA
>NW_006432447.1:533136-542076 GCF_000325575.1 Pteropus alecto
AATGCCGATTGGTGGCTGACTTGAGCCTGAGTTAGAAAAGTGGTTTTCTGTTTTGGAAACCATGAGTTTGCTGAGGAAGGAGGGGAAGGAGGGAAGACCATACCAAAGTAGCTAAATATTCCCCCAACATAACCAAACCCATGTTTCTGCCGCCCCTTGGGCCAAATTGCAATGAAAGTGTTCAAAATTTAGCTTTTGTACTCTTTAATACTTGGGGGACATCTTGGTGGGGGGGGTCCATTTTGGAAACCAGGCTCGTCCCCCCCCATCCAAAGCCCCTGGGGGGTCTGGCTTCATGCCTGCAGTACTCGGCTTACACACTAGGTGGCAGTGCCCACCACCACTGCCACCAATACCACCATACCTGACTCAGCCACATCAGCAATGTCCACCCCTTGCTCTTGTGCCATGAAGCCCAGGATGGAAAAAATTGCGAAGCCAGACACAAAACTGGTACCACTGTTCAGGCATCCCAGCAGCATACAGTCCCTAAGTTACACATATGTCAGGGAGCAAGTTAATTCACAACACAAGGAAGCCACGCTCCCTACTTCTTCTCTTTTTTCTTTAAACATCATCATCATTTCTAAGGTCCACCAGGCCCGCTGGTGCGACACTTGCCTGTACGAGTTGTACTTGTACTTGTTGTAGCTCCCCAGTGAGGTCATGGCCCCCAGGCAGATGGCATAGGAGAAGAATATCTGGGTCCCAGCATCGATCCATACCTATTGGGGGTGGGGGCAGCGGCAAGGAAAGAGAGAGAAGGGGGCGTTAGAGCTGGTCTCCTAGAGGAGGTAGTGCGAGTTCCTGGCCACCTGGCCATCAAGGACTGCACCTCGAAACGTGCAGATTCCCGACTGCAATTGGAGTGCCTGTGCTGAAAACCAAGGTGCCTTTCAAGACAACACCGAGCTGTAAGGAACCCCAGAAGGTGACTACTCAGCCACGAGGTTGAGAGGCTGGACTTTTGAAGCAGATGGATCTCGATTCCAACCACGGAATCACAGTGCGCAAGTAAATATGACTCCTAGAGCCTCAGTTTCCACATCTGTAAAAGGGGACCCATGGCTCTGCCCCACAGAGCAATTTTGCAGGTTCAGAGAATAAAGATGTAGCTCCGTTCCAAAGGGAAGCCTGTAAGTCAAGGCTGCTGTCATTACTGTAATTGTTACTGTCTGGGGACCCTGAGCTGGAGTAGAAAGAATTCCGTAACGGCTTATGCAGGCAAAACTGCTCTCCAGCACACCTTTATCAGGCAGGTCCCGATGGCCACAAAGCTGCCATCTCAGTGGTCCTCTGATCTGTCCAAGCCCCCTCCCACCTACCTCCTACTGAGGGTGAGAAGACAGTGAAGAAGAGAGACCCAAAGCAGCAACCCGAAGGCTGAGGATCCTGGGGACAAAAAAAAAAATCCTTCAATGGGCCAATAAAATCTCCCAGGGTTTTCTTCGACCCTCTGCAGTCATGTGGCTGAGTGCCAAGAGGTGGACGTTCAGTATCGGTCCCTTGACCTGCCAAGAGGTCACTAACTCTGAATTCCATCCTCGGCTAAGGAAGCCAGCAGCTCTCTCACCCCCACGATGCAGCCCTCTCAGCTGCGGCGGGCAGAGGCCAGATCTGAGAAGAGACTAGTTCAGAAAGACTTCTCTCTCTTCCCTGGCGCGGTGCCGAAATTAGACTATAATTGGCCTGCCTCAGGAGTCTTCGACATGAAAAGATACACACACAGCTGGAACAGCCCATGAGCACCGTGAATGATCCGCCGCAGCCCAGTGGAAAAGTACTCGGGGCTGATGCCCAGCTAGATTTGTGCACCCAAAAACCACAGCCCTGAGCAGGAGGGAGGACAGGCTGTGCCCTGAAGTACCTGTGGGTCCTCGAGGCGGCTGATGTCAGGGTACAGATAAAACTTGATGCCTGCGCCTGCACCAGGCAGTGTCAGTCCACGAACCAGCAGCACCAGGAGCATAGCAAACGGGAAAGTGGCCGTGAAGTAGACGACCTGTGAAGGATGAGAGGGATTCGGGGGAGACTGGATCACTTGCTGCTGTTAAATTCGAGCATCCTTTCCAAGGCTAGTGGGGGTTCTGTGGCCGAGCCTGCTGTTTCACTTGCTGTGTGACCTTGGGCATGTGGCTTAACTGCTCTGGGCCACAGTTGCCTCACCTGTAACCTGGATATAAGTACCTCCACCTCAAAGATTTACTGAGAATCAGTGAAAAAAATCCTATAAATATTTACTAAATATCTAGGCCCTAGAAATAAAGTGGCGGACAAGACAGAAAACAAATCCCTGCTCTTATGGAACTGACATTCTAGTGGGTAGAGATGGAAAGTACAAAATGAGAGAGTAAACTATCAAGTGTGTATGAAAAAGGCCTGGTCCAGTGGTTGGCACATGGCACTTAGTTCCTATTAGCCAACATATCAACTATTAGTACGACTCATGGTTAAAAATTAGATCAGTGTGGGTTCAAATCCCAGCTCTATCCCCTCGCTTGCAGTGTGACTTTGGGCATTAAGCTTAACCTCTCTGGGCCTGTTGCCTCATGTGGGAAATGGAGATAAGATAAAGGCCTTCATCAAGAGATGAGGAGGGGCTTCTAACCCCATCAAAACAGTACCTGCCTGGCACTTGGTTCTCAAAAACGGGGCCTATCGTTGACATTGTGGTTTTGTAGGAAGCACACAGGAACTTCTGGGAAGGAAACGAAGCCTCTAAAGCCCCTCACAGCCGGGATGGGGAAGGTCTCCACTTCCTTGGAGCTATGGGAGGCCCAAGGCCTTCTCTGGGTCACATGACACATCCCTCGCAGACCAAGGTCAACACAAGGTGAGCACCAGAGATGACCCGGGCTGGGCCTTCCCATCCTCAAGGGCCTGCCCTACTTTCTCTGCTTCTCCTCTCCTGAAAGCACTGGTCTCCAAACTTCCCTGGGTTCAATTCCTGTGGATGGATTTTCCCATCTTTTTCTTCACCATGAAGAGATTCCAGGTGGGGGTAATGCCTACAAGGAGCTCGACGGTGCATAGCTGAATGGATGGTGAAACCTTGATATTTCTAGCAGGGCGCACTGGCTGAGCAAGGATTTCCCAGGCACAAACCCATGTTGTGTTCACCATGCCCCCAAAATTGGTACATTGGCTGCTTGTCGACAGAGGGGAACTGAGGCTCGGCGGGGCTTAGAAACTTGGCCAGATCATCTGCAAAATGCAGAATCAGCACCCAGAGCCCTAAGACGGGCTCACAGAGCCCTTAGCTCTCTCTGACGGCCTGGGAGACCAAGGGAGGAGGGAAAAACCACCGCACAACCAATGTGCCCATTTTTTAGGTGAGGAAACTGAGACTGAGAGCAGGATGAATGTGCCCACGGTGTTGGGGGGAGGAGGCAGCACCAGGGGGTCACAGGGCACTGCTGGGGTGCAGGGAGGTAGCAGACACTAAGAGAGGGTGAGAGAACCGCAGACATCGCTTGGCTGGCACAGGAACCCTCGATGGAGCAGAATTCTCGGGTAGTCACCATCCCTTTGCGTAAAAACAACTAGAAAGGAGTTTTGGGAAAAAGGCAAAGAGGAAGCTCTCAGGGCCTGCCTGGCTCAGCTGCCCTCAGTCAAAACCACCAACCAGCATTTACTGAGCGCTTACTGTGTGTCTGGTGCTATTCCAAGTGCGGTAACTTCTATATGCAGTTGGTCCTGCCCTAACACTTTGAGGCAGGTGTTATTACTATCCGCATCTTGAAGGCAAGGAAGCTGAGGTCCAGGGAGAGCCCACTGCTTGCCCACACAGGTCACATAGCACTTAAGGGGCAGAGCGGGGACACGCCCCAGAGCCTGCCTTCAGATAACACACACAGAGCAGTAAAAAGCCCTTCCACATGCAGCAGTTTATTGCATCTCCCCAAAGACCAGAGGAAGGCTGAAGTCTGCGTGGGCGCAGGGCTGGCTTATTGCAATACCTTGGGCAAGGTATTGTCCTTCTCGGCACTTTACTTCCCCATCTCTGAAGGAGGAGGCTCAGACCAGATGAGCTCGGAGGTTCCCTCGGGAAGGGGAATCTGGGGGCGGAGTGGCCAAGAGGATCAACTGGGGGTCGCCCAGCTTGGGGTTCCTTTCCCCACCTCTGTCACCTCCCAGCTAGGCAGCTTGAGAGGAAATGCTCAATGCTGGGAACACAGTGAGCCCTCAACAAAGCCTAGCAGGAGCACTCTCCTGACGATCCTCAGGTGCTGGGTCCTACTCCTGCCTCTGCCGCATCCTCCTCTGGGGCTCAAGTGTCCCCAGCCACCCTAATTTTCTTCTCCTGAGGCAAGAACCCTCACCATTTCCCAAGGACAAGAGGCAGACGTGGAGGTTGGGGGCAGGGCAGGAAGCCCCAAAACGGGGGAAAGAAGAAAACCAAGTGCCCCACAGGCTACTCCTCCCTTCCTGCGCACAGGCTCCCTGACCAGTTCCCACCTCTGGGCCCTGCTGTGGGCCACACCCAGGGCTGCTGAACAATAGCCGCTGACAGCAGGCCATCCCTAGAGAGCAGCTACTTCAAAGCTGGCTGGGCCCCACTGGGCTGGACGATCAGGCTGTGGCCAGAGGGCTTTGTGTCAGGGACACAGGACACCACCAGGGGATGGGGGGGTGGCTTCCCTTGTTTTCCTGTATTTAATTTGTTTATCAAGCACTTATGTAGCACTTACTGTGTGCCAGGCACTACCGAAGAGCTTTACATGTGTTAATTCATTTAATACTCCCAAACTGGAAGAGGTAGGTGCTACTGTTACCTGCATTTTCTAGATGAGGAAACTGAGGCTCCGAGAGGTGACATCAGCTGTCTGGGGTTACAGATCTAGTAGGTGGCAGAGGTGGGATCTGATCTAGGCCGGCTAGTTTCGGGATCCGGTGTGTCGTGTGTGTTATGGTTTTCTTCCCCACATCAGAATAGGACAGCTCCACATGGTCACGGCCTCCCTTCCGCTGCCTCTTTGCAAAGCCACTCTTGTTGTGCAGAATTTGCTGCTCTGAGGACAAGCCCCTGAGAGCCATTCTCTCAACCTTTCCGTGACTCCCCCGGGATCCTTGCAGGAGACGCTGGTGCCAGCCGCCGCCAGTAGGCCTCTGGCGGTGGCCCAGCAGGCCTTGCCACGGGACGTGGTAGTTTTCCACTCTTCCTGGCAAACCTCTGTGGCTCCTCTGAGCCCTCGACCCAAATGCCCTGTGGCCCAATTGCCCTGGAAACTTCCAAGGACAACTCTTCCTCATCCTCTGGGGACAGTGGGGAGAAGGTAGCCCACAGGCAGGAGGGAAATGGGCTAGTTTCCTGCTGCCCTGAGCTTCCTTCAGGGGCGAAGGCCTGGGCAGGTGGGGCTATGGGTCAGTGCCCAGTACCTAAGCAGGCCCTGAGGATCCAACCCACATCCCACTGTGTGTGGAGTGGGGGGGAATGGCATAACTAGCTCATTTCACACAAGGGGAAAATAAAGCTCGGAGAGGGAAAGGGACTTACCCAAAGTCATGTAGCTTGTGGGGGGACAGATCGGAGACCCAAAACCAGATCTCGCTCTGATTGCCACCCCTGCTTTACTTCTAAGCTCTGGATAGAAGAGCTGTCCTGGAGGCTGGCGATGGAGAGGCACAGCCTCGGGACATGTCTGTGGTTCGTCCTCTATGGGTCCACAGGATGGTACATCCTGGGTGGGGGTCTGGACTTTTGTCATCTTCCTGGACCATGGTGGTTACAAATCTGATCTGTGGCTAGGGCTGGAAGCCATGGCTGGTGGTGGCTGGGCAGGCGGGCAGGCGGGCAGGCGGGCAGGCCAGTGGAGCGTGAGCCTAACCGTGTTTGTCTTGGCTTCTTGGGGCTGGCCCAGGCCCTGCTATTGTTCTGGGAATCACGCTTGCCCCTCAGGGGCCCAGTGCCGCTGGAAGAGATGATGTCTCTAGGAGCAGACTAGAGGGACCTTTGGCAAGTCACGTCTTCAGTTGGCTACAGTCGTAGCCTGGAACTCTCTGCTTTTTGTGCTGATTCTATTCTCCTGCCCACTCCATTGTGTCTCAGATTTTGCTCATTGTTCTTGGTAGACGTCAGCCTCCTCCATCAGACTGGAGGCTCCTCAGGGGTCTGGGTCAGACACAGCTCAGGGCCTTTGCATGAGCTGTTCTCTCTCCCTGGAATTCTTTCTCCTCCAAATACCCACATGGCTTGCCCCACCACTTCCTTGAGATCTTTGCCCGGAGTCACCTTGGTGAACCTTGCCTGGCCACCTTATTTAACATTGCACCCAATATTCCCTGTTCTCCTTCGCTGCATTATCCTTTCCCCTAGCTCGTGTCACTACCTTACTTCTATATATTTTACACATTCCCCTTGTTACAACTGATGATCTGTCAAGCTCTTGGACCACAGGGATTTTTGTCTGTTTTGTTGGCTCCTGCATGCCCCCCAGCCCCATTCCTACAACAGTACCTGGCAGATAAAGAGGCTCAAAACATACGACTACGTAAGTAAACAATCATGTCTTCAGCATTGCTCGGCACCAGAGCTCCACAGAAACTTCCTGAGAGATTGTCCTCTATGTGGGGGAACGGAGGCAGGGTGAGGAAGGGATTGGTGTTTACTGCACAGTCTGTGCCACAGGTCGTGCCGGGTGCCTAACACACTCATTCAACCCGACTACCGCCCCTTTTCGAGATGAGGAAACTGAGGCTCAGAGGTGAGGAACTGACCTCGGACAGGTCACTTCACCTCTCCCAGCTCAGTTCCCTCATTTAAAGAGAAGTGGTAATGAAATGGGATACCACAGATGGATGAGCTCCAGGGAGCTGTGGGAATAACTCGAGCTACCCTCTTCCTGCCAGTTCTGGGGGAATGAGGTAAGCGAGGAATATGTATGTGAAGATTTCTGAAGCCTGGTCTGCTTCCTTTCCGGATTGGGTTTTAGGGTCACGGGGTGGTTACGCCCTGAGAAACAGGAAGAGAGTGTGGTGCTCTCACAGGCACCCATTCTGCCTCTGCAACCGAGGCATCCAGATACTGCCCAGCAGATGCCCAGAGTAACTGCTGGGATCTGTTCAGATCCGCGATCTTGCCTAAGGGGCTCTTCACCCGGGAGAACATGGTCCTTAATTCTAAAGTCTGGTGCACTCAAGGCATCTTCTCCAAATGACTTTGCCACCCCCCACTGCTATACCTCAAATGCCACTTTAATGTACGCTTCTGACCTTTGGTGGCTTTTTAATCTTAGATTTTTTCCTCTATCAAGATGCGAATGACAGGGGAAATGACAGAAGGACTTGTAAAGGTAGGTCAAGCCAACGCCTTCACTATGGCTTAGGCCTTGGGTTCAGGCCCACACTGCTGACCACGACAGACTCCTCTGCACTGAGCTTGTCATCAGAGCGGCCATGCTATCAGAGTCAGTGTCTTGGTTTCCAGGTAATTATTCAGCTCTAATTGTTAACACAGACCATTTCAGTTATAGGCTAAAATTTTTCTTCCTGCCAATATATACCAGTGTATGCCTAAATCCTTAATTATAAGCTAACATTTTAATTATCAGCTACTGCGTGTGTTAATAGCTAACATCCTAGTCATCCTATAACATATTAATCGGGAGCAAATATTTCAGTCCCAGCTAACACTTTGGTTAACAACTAACATCTTGGTTATGAGCAAATGACTTAATCATCAGTGAAAGCTTTCCTTAATAAGGAACATCTTAGTTACCAGCTAAAATGTTAGTGGTAAGATAATTCAGTGAATCTGACTTAGCAGCAAAAATTCACGTCAGTGCTTCTCAAACTTCAAAGTGCATTTGGATTATCTTGGGCTCCCGTTCAAATGCAGGTTCTGATTCTGTAGGGCCAGAGCAGGCCCACGGGTCTGCATGTCTGACAAGCCCCTAGAGGTCCTGATGCTGCTGGTCAGGGCATACTTTGCAAAGCAAGGGTCCATGTTGTCTGTTGAGAGCTGGTAATTAACAACAGAGTTGCCGAAACACTCATGACCAGCTTAACTTATCTGTTATAACCCCAACATTAGTTATCTGCTAGCATCTGCACTACTACCGACACCTCGACATGGGGACCAGGGGTGTGCGGCAACTTGCACAGGCTCGAGGGAGGTGACTGTTCAATTTTCAGGAATTTTGCAAGCTGGTTGTTAAACCATCAAGAACTTGAAATCAGACATGGTGGGAGTCTTTACATCATAAAATTGGGAAATGCTACAAACCAGGGCTTTACTTGCTTTCGGAAGACGGGGTTGAGCAGCCCACACCCACTCCTAGGTCAGGGCCGGTTTTGGCAGAGAGGCTCACGGGGCAACAAGTACTCTTGGCTGAGGGGGCCAATTGCCATAAGGCAGGAGAAGGACAGACGAACAACTCACTTTGCCTGTGGACTTGACGCCCTTCCAGATGCAGAAGAAACAGACAAGCCAGACGAAAAGAAGGCAGAGAGCGAGGTCCCACTTCAGCGAGCCGGGGTTGTCGATTCCAGAAGACAAGCTCAGCACATTGCGCCTTGAATCAAGCAGAGCCACATGTCAGCGAGACCCAACCCCTGGGCAGGGGGAACGGAGACCTGGACTCCGACAGGCTATGGTTCAAATCCTGGCTCAGGTGCTGCAATTGCACACATCACCTGTCCTCTCCAGGCCCTGGAATTTCCATTGGTCTCAGGAAATAGCTAACCCCTGTCACAGAGTTGTAGGGAGGTCAACCAGGGGATGAATTCGGACTCCTAAATCAGGCAAACCTGAGTTCAACCCAGCTTGGCCTCAGACAAGTTAAATAAACCCCTAAGCCTCAGTTTCCTCATCTGTAAAATGGGTACTGATTCCCATGTGACCGATTCTCAGCAGACCCTTCTTCACTGGGTTCAAACCTGGCTCCACCGTGTAATCACTGACTTTGGGCTAGTTACCCAACCCCCCCCCCCGACCTTAGT
>NW_006432447.1:542298-578609 GCF_000325575.1 Pteropus alecto
GTTGGGCTAGTTACCCAACCCCCCCCCCCCGACCTTAGTCCCCTCATCTATGAAATGAGAATAGCTACCGTCGCCCTAAAATGTCCCATGCCGCTTTTATTTTAGCCAACCATTTCTTATCTGGATCTCTCACTAAAATGTAAGCCTCAAGGGGGCAGTGTTCTGTCTGTGGTGGTAGAACACCCACCACTTCCTTACACTGATTCGTTGTTAGGAGAAAACCCACACTAAGTACAGGGTCTGGGGTTGTAGCCAGCCCTCAAGAAGCCCTGAGATGTTAGCCTTGTGATGCTAACATCATCACAAGAGAGGCCCAGAGCAGCTCCTGGCACCTAAGCAGTGCTGGTTCCCCTCTTCCCTTCTAGGGCTGTGAAGGTCTCAGAAGGAGGGCAGGTAGACTGTTTGAAGAACAATCAGCACGGGGCATAGCAGTCCGAGAACCTTGCCGACGCATACAAGCACCTACTCTCAGACACACTCCTGAGGGGCAGATGTCAGTGTAAGGCAGCATGGGGTGCTGACGGCCGAGAAGACCATGCAACTTAATGCCCAGAAACAGGTCCCATTGTCCCAGGGCTCTGCTTGACGTGGCCATGACCAAGGGGCAGCCACACTGAGCAAAGGGACATTGACCTTGCCCACTAGTCCATCAGGGTCACCTGCCCACCGAATCACCAGGCTGCAGACCATGGGAAACAAGGTGCTCATGCTCCCCTGGGAGAAGCTGGATTTCCTTCTAACGAAAGTCCCCTCCCTATCTGAAGGCCACACTCTTGAGCAGAGCAGAATAGACAGAGAGAAGAGTGTGACTCATGCTTCAGTTTTCTCGTCTGTAAAACATGAACAGCCCAGGATGCTGCTGGGAAAGTCTCCCAGACCATCCCGAGCTCTCAGCCAGTTGTGGGGCGTTACCCATGGTCAGGGCTCTGGGACTCAGAATGCCCACTGGGTCAGGAAACTTTTCCATTGCTTCTCCTTTTTTTTTTTTCCCCAGAGAAGCTGCGACATGAGGACCTTGATTCAATCCAAGATTCCTATCTCACTGGCATTCAAGCAAGGCCTTTCTTTTGTTCATTACTGTGCTCCTAGTACCTAGAACATCACGTGGCACATAGTAGGACCTCAAGATATACCTGCCGAGTGAATGAATGAAAGGACTCAACTGGAGTGAACAGCAAGTTTGCATGTCACTCTAGATCCATGAAATATTTCCACTAACAAACCTCAGTCTTTTCTTGCTGGTCACCCCAACATCAATGGGCTCCCCACTGGCACCTAGGACGATGTGTGCTCATGATGACACCAACGATGTTTTTCAACTTATCTCATTTGATCCAAGGACTAGTAGTTGTTTGTCCCATTTTAAAGATGGGGAAAATGAAGCTTGAAGGATCAAACTACCCACAGATGCACAGACAGCAGAAGACAGAGCTGCCACTCTACATCCAGGCCCATCTTAGTCCAAAAGCCAGTGCCTTCTGGACTCCACCTAACTGCTTCTCTGATTCACAGAGAAAATACAGACTAAACCTTAAAAAGACTGTCTCCAGTCCCTGCTACGGGCCCAGGCCAGGGTCACCTGGAGCCTTGGGGCAGGGGGACACGGACATCCCCATAAGGCAGGGCTGGCAGCCAACTGCATCCTGGCTGAGGCCCTGCCAAGCATGTGGATCTGGCGGCTGCACCAGCTTTAGAACAAAAAGCCCTTCCCTGTGCAGCTTCTAGAGCTTGGCGCCTTCAGTGACGGACTAGAGCATGCTGGGCAGCGGCCCAAAGCTTCCTTGTGAATGGGCAGTGTCAGGGAGAGCACTTTTCCACCTCCACACCTTTGCACCCTCTCCAATGCCAAGTACACGTCCTTGTGCTTCCAGAGAAGCTTTCCCCGATGCTCCACAGATGACTAACTGTAGAGTCCCTGGCTGTCCTCTCACACCATTGGGTGACACATCTGGCTTGTCTATCAGACTCTAGACATCCCAAGGACAAGAATCTCACAGGCAGGCACACAGTAGGTTCTCAGCTAATGCTGAGGAGATACCCAGTCATAAGACAATCTTTCTTTCCTTCTTAAGGACAAGTTGGCCAAGAAGCTTAAAACCCCGGGGCGGGGATTCTGACAGCACCAAGCCTGCAGTCAGTTCACTGACATTTTTCTGCCTTCTACCACCATCGTGCTGGGCAAACCAGTGGTGCCCACTACAGATGAGAGGCTGTCACATTGGCTTGGCCTGGGCAACTGACCAGTTATGGAGGCCACAACAAGGAAACTGAGTCCTAATTTGCTTCTCTGTTACTGGTGGCCATCTCCTTGCAACATCTCCAGGGACATTTTAAGGCACGTTTTCTTTGACCTAACAATTCCATTCCCAAGATTCTCCCCTACAATTACACTCGCATGCATGGTCAAAGGCAGGGTCTACCCCACAACGCTCTCTGTAGGAGCAAAAGACTGGAAACCACCCAAATGGCCATCGATAGGGGCTAAGTAGGCACGGAGAAGACACAGTGAAATGCGAAGCGGGAAAGCTCCCTGCATACCGATAAAGGAAATCCATCCTGGAGATAAATAAATGAACAAAGCAAGGCAAGGAACAGCGCAAATGGCATGCTCCCTATTGTGTAAAAAGGGATGGATGCACACTGTGCTTGAACATGCACAGACTATTTTTGGCAGGGCATACAAGACGTTGGTTTTGTCGCTGCCGAAGGGGAGGGGGACTCGGTGGTGGGGATGCAGGGGAGGGGGACTCATTTTTTCATTATCAAATGTTTTTAATGTGTACATATCGCCTTTACACACATTATTTTAAATTCTAGAAAATGTTCGTAATGGGCCATGCTGACATTCTAGGAATGGAATGAATATGTCTCATCAATCAGGGTTGTCATAACAAAGCCTGATGTGGGCTTGGGGCCAAAATGACCGACATTCTTTCCAAGGACATCACAAGGGTAGCTGTGGAGGCCAGAGTGTGTGGGTCCATCTGAATCCCTTTTTGAGGGGACCCATTTTGAAGGACCTTCCACAAGTCCCTTGGCCCCCATGGCCTCAGCAGACTAGAATCTACTGGGCTTTCCCCCTGCGCCACATGGGAGTGCTGTGCCCCAAAGACACTGCCACGATGTACTACCACTCATCGGTGCCAGGAAACTGCACAAGTTTCCCCAAATCTGGCCACATCTCCCCAGGACTGCCACCACCACTACCTGGGCCCCCGCTGCTTCCCAGGGTTATTTCAGCAGCCTCCTCACTGGTCTTTCTGTCCCCAGTCTGTTCTCATTAATCTGTGAATACCCATGTCAGATCACCCCCTTCTCTGCTCTACATCCTCCCATGGCTCCCGCATACCTGGCCAACGAGGCCCTTTTGATTGGCCCTACTCCTTTTTGCCTCCCCGAATATGTGACAAAATACTCTATCACTCAGATTCAGAGACCTTAAAGAATGAGGGTGGTGCCTATTAACAATGATGCCAGGACCACAGGTGTAAATAAGATACGTCCAGGACAAGCTGTATGTGCAGTGGGTCGTCCCATCTCGAACCTCATCTCCCATATGGCCCTTTCACTTCCTCCTTTAGCCATGCTGGCTTCTGGAATGTTCCCAGAATAGGCGGAACAGGCTCTTGCTTCAGGATCTTGGAACTGACTGTTCCCTCAGCTACTCATTACATGACATGCCACCTCTCCTTTAGGTCTCTGTTCAAAAGCCACTTCACCAGGGCAGCCTATATAAAAAGCATCCCTGGTCATTCTCCTTCCTCTGCCCTGGCTTTATTTTCCGTCACTTATCATCGTTTTTCTATTATAATTTTATTCGTGTTATCTATTTAAAGTCCATTTGTTCTACTAAAATGACATCTCCAAGGAGGCAAGACCTGTGGCTCTCTTGATCATTGCTGGATCCAGAGCAGTGCCTGGCACATAGTAGGTGCTCAATAGACATTAGTTGAGTAAATCAATTATACCCATTTGGTTGATGGGGAAACTGAGGCTCAGAGAGGTTCGGGAATTCACCTAAAATTACCTAGATAAAAATCAACTCTGGGCCTGGGCCTGGTTCCTTTTTTCCGATACCACCTTGGGGACCAGCCACCCATGTGCCGGGTCCTACACTGCCCTACACTGCCCAAGGGCCTCCAGCATCCCAAACTTCCCTGCATCTCTCTTACAGACAGAGGAGATGCAGAGGTGAGCTGCATTCTTGTCCAAGAACAGTAATGATTCATTCCAGGGTGGGATCCAAAAAAAGAATTGCCTGGACGTCTGTTTTCAGTCGGCCACCCTGCTGCCGTCCAGCCAGCACTCAGAGATGTAAATACGTCCTCCGAGTGGGCCAAATCGTTTCCTTTTGACTGTCGGCCAGCCATTTATTGGCGATGGCTCTTCCCTGGAGACTGGTAGAAGCAACAATTATAAAAGAGCCCGTCCGCCCTGAGCATGGGCCGCACAAGCCTTTCTCCCCCGCCTCCCCCTTCCGACAGCTGCAGGGGAAGATTGGCTGAGTGGGGCTTGTTTGCAAATATGACTCATTTCTTTGATTCTAATAAAGTCTAATGATACGTGCTGAGCTCCCAGGGGGCTCTAGAGGAACTGAGGAGGAAAGCATGGCTCCAGCCTGATGGAGGGCATTTGGCCAGATCTGGCCCTGCCTGTCTTCCAGGGCTGGGGGTGAAGTAGGACCCTCGGGACAGAGGTGACCCCAGAGCAGGACAAAGTTGACCAGGCGCAGCAGTTCTGCTTCCCCATCACAGAGCAACTTAAATTATAAAGCTAGGATGTAATGATTGTCTCCGGGGCCCAGGTGGCTTTCATGGGGACCTGGTAAGGGGCATCTCACCGGCCCCCATTGAGAATGGCACTTTAGCATTGTAGACGGGGTGGGCATGGGGGATCCAGGCCAAGAGAAGACCCCATGCATAACCTGAGAGTAGGGTCACATACACATGGTACGATGTTACCTGTGACCATGGACTTGCCCTGGACTTACAGTTGGTGGGGACACAGACACTGGAGGTGGCGTCCAGTGTCTGAGGTCAGGGCTGGGAACTTTGCTATGTCTAGCTGCTTATGTAATCTCGGGCAAGTCACTTAACCTCTCTGTTCCCCAGTGTCCTACCTAATAAGCCATGCACAGTGGCCCTGTCTTAGCTTTTGAACACTCGAGCCAGGCTCTAAGGTGTTGGGATCATGCTATCTCTGAGGTTTGGAGAGATGAGGTGACTGTCTCGAGGTCATGCAGCTGGGACATGGAGGAGCCAGGGTCAGTCTCCCCACTCTGAGGGATAGGAGCATCACTCACTGCTCTCTAGTGTAATCTCCTCTCGTAAAATGAGCAGGACAGGGGTGATCAACGAGGTCTTTTCCCGTCCAGGGCCAAGTGAAAGTCTCACCTCCCACGGTGCCTCGTTATCTTGATTCCAGGGAGCTCTTGAGCACCCATCAGCATCATTTGCCGAAGGAAAAGACAGCTCAGGGACCCACGTATCTGGTGCAAGTAAGAGAAGTGAAGGGAAACCATGGCTGGGTTTGGGATTTCCTTCAAGGGGCCTGGACTCCAGCCTTTGAGAGATCCTCACCGCTCTGTAGCTGTGATACCTCAATAATGTCACAGGGAGCCTTTCTCAGTGGAAACTCTGGAGCTAATGGCTGCAAAGCTGGTGGCTATTTCCATGTAAAATCATATAAGCTAAGTTTCACTGCGAGGGAACCCAGACCCACTGACGGCTGAGCCCTCTGAGGCCCTGTGTACAGTTAGTGCTTAACACATGTCCCAGCCTCTCTCCCACCAGTGTGTTGTTCCATGAGCAGCATCCAGAAAACAGATCTAATCACGTCACTCCCCTTCTTGTGTACTTCTATGGTTCCCCTTCAAGAGAACAAAGCTCAAACTTAGCCTAATATTTGAGGCCTTGATCCTTCTCCCTGGCCCCATATGTCCTATGCTCTGGCCAAACCAATGACTTGTTGTTCCCAAATACTCATGCTTTCAGGATGCATGGGATGTTCCTTCTGCCCAGAATGTCTTTTCTCTCTTCCTTTCAGCCTAGTGAGCTCTTACTCATCCCTCAAAGCCCAGCTCATATGGCTCCTCCATCTGTAGACGGGGAAACAAGGCCAGAGAGAGCCAGTGACTTGCTGCTCCATGCTACACAGTCAAGTGGATGCAGACATGAAATTAATAAGAGTCAGCTCTCAGTGAGCACTTATTGTACTAAAACACTTAAAATCCTCTCTGGCTGCGTAAGATCACAGCATGGGAAAAGCCAGGAGAGGATTCTAAGCTGAGAAATGACATGTTTGGATTCACAATTGATTGCAGAGATGCAAGGGCTTACAGGGAGAGCAGTGAGAGGCCAGTGCTGGGGTCTGGGAGAGTTATGATGGGGGTCCCAAGGTGAGGAGGAGGGGGGGTTGCAGTGTAAGTGGGGGGAGTAATCAATCAGGCTCTGGATATACTTTAAAGGGACAGCCAAGAGGACCTGTAAATTGGACCTGTGAATCCCTACATATGATTCCTAGATATTTTCCCTATTTAAAGGGGCTCTGCAAAGATGAAATGAAAGACTGGAGGCAAGACCCTGGCACAATGCTCGTGTGAGTCAGTCATCCTTATTATTTCTCTTCCTTTTCCCTCTTTCATGCCCAAGAGAAGGGAAGGCTCTTGAAGGCAGGTGGTTGGGCCCTTCTCACCCACAGCCTGGCCCAGGGCTGCACTGACCTGAAGCCCCTGGCCCAGCTCATTGGCCTCAGTCTCTCTGCTCACATAGGTGGCAGGCCTGGTCCTCTTGCCTAAGCCCACTTTCCAGGCTCCTCCTCTGTGGACCCCAGTCCTCCACAGGGTTCTAGAAAGAAGGCAAGTTATTTGTGGATGTTCAGGTGGTCTCACAAAGCTCTGCTAAAACCCAGGAGGAGGCAGTGCGAAGGCTGGAATGGGAAGCGAGCGTCAGGCAGAGGGCCAGCACTCTTCAGATGGAGCAAGTCCATCTGGATCATGTAAGGCTTGGGAAGGTGCCTGCCGGGCCCGGAAATTTGCAAAGATAAACACTATCTGAATGTCATTCTGGGCCAGGAAAGGGAGCTGGGGCGCTCAGAATGGAGATTCTGGCAGGCAGGAGACCTAGAATCCCCTAATATAGGGCTCAGTCTGGAGGACAGGCAGGGGAGAAGCATGCGTGAGGACTAGACACCCTGAGGACCTCATCCCTCACCTGAGCTTCCCCCTCAAGAGCCCTCAGACCTATAATGGCAGGGAGACAAACAAAGAGGCCAGCTCCTTCGCAATAGGGGGGACCATATGGGCATATGAGAGGGGGCCATTCTTAGTCCTTTTGAAGGCCTTATCACTTAAAGTTCCAAATGCCCCTGGGGAGCAGATTTATCCACTATGAGGACACTAAATAAATAACAATGGTCCATATTTATCACGCAGGTTCTCAGGGTTGGCCATGCACAATTACCTTAACTTAGGGTAGCTTTACAACCCTGGGAGGGCAATGCTATGATCTCTCCAGGTACAGGTGAGGACACTGAGGCCCAGAGAGGTGAAGGCACCTGCCTGGGTTAGAAGTGGCAGAGCAAGGGTTCAAACCCAGGCAGTCAATCCAAACCCAAGGCAACAAGGCCCCAGCAGGTACGTCTGAGTGGCTGGTTGAGTGCCAGTGTCCTGGATTGGGCAGGTTCTGGGTGACTAGGCTGTGCCAGGAACAGCAGAGAGCGAACAGGGCTATGGTCTCAGGACCCATTCAAACAAGAAGAATGAAGTGTCCGGATGTCTTTGTCTGTAAACTCAGCTCTTCAGAGGGTGGGGAGCTGAGGGAGTGGTGAATGTGCTTGTAATGCCTTCTTTGTCTGCAAGTGGAAAATATATACACATAAAGAGGCCCAGGCCCAGTCTAAGTAGCCCCAGGGACCTGGGAGCATATACTGAAAGATCCACGTGTCATGACAGGGACATGCACCACCAGAGTGAGGGCTGACTAACCTTGCCTATGATTTCCCAGCTCCAGCCCCAGAGCATGGCTGGGACCAACAAGCAGGCAATTCTCTCTTCTGTGGGCTTGTTCCTGGGCCAGGTTCTAAGAGGCGGGGAGGAGACATCTTGGAAACAGCAAAGCCACACACAAAAGAGAGGGAGTATCATCTCATGATGATTAGCGGCTATCGGCTTCCTTAACAGCATTCCCTGCCCCTGGCTCTCAAGATCCATGCAAGGCCCTATCTCAGTTATTTCCAGATCAAGGGGGCCACACCCAAGTGCTGAGCCCCACATTTAATAGCTCATGAAGAACAAGGAAAACAACGCATTAATATATTTTTGATTGACCTCCAAGCATCATATTAGAAGGATGTCCCCATATATCAGCTAAGAAGTACCCAAACTTCAAGCCCCTCCACATTTCTTGTTTGTTCTATGTGTAGACTCCTGTAGTTATTGACTATATTGTGGCAAACTGTAAAAATGCCCATAATTCTCCACTCCTCTCATAAAGAGACAGAACCTCTTTTCCCACCTCCTCAGTCTGGGTTAGTCTTGTGGCTTTCTTTGGCCAATGGGACATTAACAAAAATGATGCAAATAGAGGCTTGAAAGTGCTCCTGCAGTGGGACTTTCCCCTTTGTTGTTTTGAAATGTCAAGCTATCTGTAAATAAGCCTAGGCTAGCTTGCTGGGTGATGAGACCATATGGAGCCTGGCAACTCATCCAGTAGCCAGCCAATCGTTAGAAGAGCTGCCTTGATGCCCTACAGCTGACCTTTTTATGAGGGAGCTCAGCGAAGACCAGAAGAACTGCCCAGCCAAGCTCAGCCCAAACTGCCAATTAGCAGAACCTTGAGCTAAAGAAATGGTTATTGCTTAAAGCCACTGAGTTTGGGGATGGTTGTTACATAGCAAAAGCTAACTGACACATTTTCACTCTATCTACTCACCTTTTCAGTTGAGTAACTACTTCAGCTTCATATATGCATTTTTCTCTGTGCAATAACAGGTTTGACGTGCTAACTATATTTGTTCTACAATACATTAAGAAACTATATCATTTTCAGACAATATAAGTACATATACTTGCCTTTGGGAAATAATTCTCATAGAGATCCCATGGGTATAGGAGTGATTCATTCCCCTCTGACAGTTAAAGAAACTGAGGCTCAGAACGGGGCAGAGACTTGCCGAAGGTTAAATAGCCAATAAAATGGCAGTACTGGGATTCGATTCCAGGCCTGTCTGAGACCAAAGGCATAGATGGCATAGATTTAACTCCAAATCTGCTCCTACCTTCCCCCCACCCTTACCCTACCCCAGGATAGTGACTCCGACATCCCTGTCCCCTGTCGGAGATGAGGAAGTGGGTTGTCCTCTCTGCCCCCACCCACACCCTCCCTACTTCGTTAGTGAGGCCAGCCTTACTCCCAGAACTCGATGACAGGGGAGGTAAAGTTGCTGGTGTTGAGGGTTAACCACAGGCTCTTATTCTTGCGCATAGTGTCCTCCAAGCAATAGGGTGTGTTCCAGGTGTGGTTGCAGTGCGCCCAGGGCAGCTCCGACTGGAAAGACTGGAACAGGTAGTATGTGGCCCAGGCCAAGATGATGATGTAGTATATATTCAGGAGGGACACGATCACGATGGAGGCATAGCCAATGCCTGCGGGTGTGGGCAAGCGAGATAAGCATCAGGAGGGAGGCCAGACCCACCATGTCCACATACTCAAACGGAAAAAAATGGCATCCCATGGCCTAAGGCCAGAGGAGGCCCTTTAACAGTGACCAACGAATATTTGTAGGATGAATGGATGACTGGATGGATGGATGGATGGATGGATGGATGGATGGATGGATGGATGCATGGATAGGTGAAAGAATGGATCGTTAGATAGATGGGATGGTTGGATGGATAAAAATATGCATGGAGAGGGACAGATCAATGAATGGATGAGTAGATGGATAAATGGTGAAATGAATGGTTAGATGGACCGATAGATAGCTGAATGGGTAGGATTGATGTTGGATTGATGAATGGACATTTGATTTGTTGGATGGATGAATGGCTGGTGATTGGTTGGAAGATTAATGGATGGATGAATGAGTTGATGGGTAGATAGATGGATGATGGATGGACGGATAGATGAATGGATGGATAGCCTAAATAATAAAGAAAGATTGGATGGATGGATAGATAAATATGGATGACTGAATAAATAGACACACATCCTCCCTTCCTTGCCAATTATAATCATAACAGTATTATCTTATGAACACATACTAGGTACTAGACATAGAACTAAACGTTATAATAATAATAAAGAAAGCTACTTTTAATTTTGGGCTACCTATGTATACACTTTGACATGACTACGTCATTTTGTCTTCATAGTAACTCTGTGAAGTAAGCATATTGTTTCCATTTTATAGATGAGGAAATACAGGCGCAAAGAGATTAAATGACTTTCCCAATGTCACAAGAGTTAGCAAGAAGAGGAATGGGGATTCAAGTCCAGAAAGAAAGTCTCTTAAATTTGAGTGCTTATCTTCTGCACTATACTGTGAAGCAGATGCTAGCTTCTCTATCCTTCAACTACCCAGAGAGATGGGAACAGCTAGTATGTATTGAACAGTTACTATGAGCAGCAGCATCACATGTATCATTTGCTGGCTGCTATGTTCTGTCAGGCAGAGAGAGTGCCAAGTAACTTGCATGAGGTGTCAATGTAACTGGCAGGTGCTCAGTAAAAATTTGCTGAACCAATGAACACCAGACCCTGGGTGATCTTTGTCCCATACTTACCAGAAAACAAGGGGCAGATCTTTTCCCAGCAGGTGATGCCCCCTTCAGAGGTGTACTGGCCTATGATTACCTCTAGGAAAAACACAGGCAGGCCACCTCCAAATAGGAAAATAAAATATGGTATGAGAAATGCACCTGTGAAGAGAGCAGAGTGGGGTGAGGGTCAGGCTGTGGCTGTCACAGGAGTGGAGGCTGCAGGTGCTGCTTATTCCCAAGCCCTCCCAGCCAATGGAATCAAAGAAAATGAGTGAGGGACAAGATGGGTAAAGGCCAAATTCTTGGACCTGGTTGAAAATTTTCTAGGCCCTAACCACCTGCCCAGCTGGCATCGCCTTTGCAGTGTGCCTGGTCACCTTCAAATCTACCAGAGGCTTTCGGCCTCTGAGCCTTTGGTTAAGCTGTGCCGACAGCCGGCCTGCCTGCCCCACACCGTCCACCTGAACAAGGACTGCTTAACACTTAAGACTGACCTCGTTGAAGCCTTCACCTACCTGTCCCCAGGCCTGCTTGGGGCGGGAAGCTGAGAAGAACTAGCTAGGAAGGGTGCAGTGATGAGATGCAAAAGAGGGGCATCTCTAGCTGGGGGTGGCTGCCAGGGGAGGAGTGAGGAACAAAGTATCTGGCCAAGGGTTCCTACCTGGTTCCTAATGGCTTTAGTGGGCCCATAAACCCCTTGAAACTGTGGACAGCTTGGGTCTATGTGTACGTGTTTTGCTCTGCGGAATGTCTAGGACACTCATCGGCATCTTGAAGGTGCCTGAGACCTCAAAAGGTTAAGAAAACAGGCTCTAAGGCAGAATTTCCTGAAAGGTGTTTCTCCTAACGTTGGTGATATGCAGTATGCCCTTTTCTGCTGACAGATAAGCCCTCAGTTATGGGCAGATCTCCCTACCCAGTTCTCCTCCAGCCCCTCTTACAGCACAGCAAGGAAGTCCCTAGCACGTGCTGCCCGACCCGAACACCTCCCATAGCAGAGGATTCTAGCTCAGAGCCTTCAGCACTTAAAAAAAACCCAAACCCCAAAACCCGAACCAACCAACAAATGAACCAACCAGACAAATAGAAACCTTACATTTAAAAAATATCTTCAATGGGTGAAAGTGGTCAAAAGTACAAACTTCCAGTTATTAGATAAATAAATTCTGGGGGTGAAGTATACAGCATGGCGACTACAGTTCATAATACTATTATGTTTGAAAGTTGCTAAGAAAGGAATTTTTAAAGTTTTCATGACAAGAAAAAAAAAATGTGTTACCTGCGAGGTGATATATGTTAACTAAACTTAAATCGTGGTGATCTTTTAGCAATATATACATACGTCAAATCATTATGCTGTACACCTGAAACTAATACGAGGTGATACATCAATTATATGAATAAAACTGAAAAAACTTCTTAAATAAAAAAGAAAAATAAAAAATCTCTTCACCGTATTTTTTTCCTGAATACCTTTTCATTGTGGCAAATGATACTGGTTTCCCATTTGTGGGGGAAACAAAGCTTGTTTTTTAACTACACTTGCTTTAAGTTAGGCAAGCCGAAGCAAATGTTAGGAAAGACAAAGTAAGGTGGAGTCAAGAGGCATGTAGACACGAGGGAATTCATGAAGGGAGCCTGTGGGTGTCTGAGGTTTGGGAAGCATGGGCCTGGCCTCGTCGCCCCTCTTCAGAGATGGCAAACTGAAGGATAAAGAGAAGGTAAGGGATCTGGCTCAAGGTAACACAGTAAGAGAGAACACCACCTGATTCCCGGTTATGCTCCTCTCCTGCCTCTGAGGTGGGAGGGTGGGGAGGGGCTAGGGTGGGGATGCAGCAGGCTGACGGAGGGAGGTCAAGGTGAGGACTAGGGAAAGCAGGAGACGAGAGGCCACCCCACACTCTGGCCCTACCCTTCTCCAATGCCTCATTCTGCCCAGCCTAGACTCACCTCCACCATTTTTGTAGCAGAGGTACGGAAAACGCCAGACGTTGCCCAAGCCAACAAAACCGCCAGCCACGGAGAGCAAAAAGTCGATCTTGCTGGACCACTTCTCCCTCTGCGGGGGCTTCCCCTCAGCCTCATCCTCAGGCCTTGTGCCCGGGCTCTTTCCCGGAGATGGCTTCAGGATGTCCTTGTGGAAGTCTTTTAGACACTGCAGCTTCTCCTTGGTGGCCATCTCTTCCTCGTTTTCTACGGGGGACAAAACAGAACCCAATGCACGGTTAGTCAGGGACAGCCTCTGAGACTTCAACGCAACTTCTTCCTTCTCACCTACAGTCTGGCTCTGACTCACCCAGGCCTTTGGCAGAGGACTTGCCATCCTCTCATCTGTCCACTGATCTGACAACATCCTGAGTGATTCAGACCTCTATCTAGGTGATGAGGGACCTAATGATTCAGAAATTGACGGGTCCCATTCCTCAGGCAACTGCTGAACAGAAGCACTGGGGCCCCATGTTTGTCGTCCTCAAATGTCATGTCTCATCTGACACCTGCCAGGCATGAAGCCGGCCCTGGCATCGTCTCCACAAAATATGACACACTCCAGGCAGTTCTAAGGCACCTTCCAAATAACACCTGCCTGAATTTTCTAGAAACGAACAGATACTATTTCCAAATTTCAGATTTGCATAGAAAATGATAGCTCCCATTCCACTTGAGCTTCAGCTCAGTGCCTGGCGCACAGGAAGTGCCTGTTCCTGTGTAAAGAATGGATAAACATGAAACAAACGAGGAATGGGGTTTCAGCTGAAATGGAAACAATATTTGATAATGGCGTTTCCATCAAAGTATAGAAAATGGATGTTTGTGAATTATACTTGCAATTCATTAAGTAGTCATATCTCTATAGCACAAAAAATAACTTGCACTGGCAAGGATTATGTAAGAAAGCCAGTTAATCTGTTTGTCCACCCATCTCTATCCATTCTCTGGCTTGCTCTGACCCCTGTATTATCCAGGATCTCTTGTCCTCTGACTTCCTGTTGGGTTTGGCAATGGGAGGCCCCAAGGTGGTGAAATTCCTAAGCGCCCAGGAGCTGTTCATGGTTACTCTTAGCCCACCCCTCCTTGGACCCCATTCTGGAGGACATTTGCCACCAGCCAGGGTGTAGCCCCTTCTTTCTGTACCTCCTTGGGTCCCTAAGTCCTCATTCTCCCTAGTAGTTTGGCCTTGAGGGCAAGGGCATCATGAGTCCCAGCCAAGAAGGAGAATATGCCTTTCAAGGGTTTACCCTCACATAACGGAACACAGATGAGCTGGGGGACCAGAGCTAGCAGGCCTCCCCGCCCCTCTGTTTCTCCATCTGCAGGATAAAAGAGATGACGGCAAAGGTGACCAACTCATAAGCAAGCAGCCTGGGACACAACTTGTTTGTCTTCATGATCCAAATTTGTGGCCAACACTGAAATATCAGATTTCAGAGAAAGTCAAGATTTCTAGGTGCTCTTGAAAAACTGGAAGGTCGGTTATTTTTGGCTCACATTCCTTTCAGCGACCATCGGCTGGACCAGAAGCGGCCCTGTCAATGGGCCAGCTCACCACTGGACATCTCTAGTGGGCTTCTGAGTCTGTTTTGTCCAAGTTCTTGGCACTGCATGAAAATGTCTTACCCACGCCCTTGCCTCCTTGTCGATGCTCTCCTCCTCTGCTAGAATAGCACCTCCATGGGGACACGGACCTATCTCGTTCACCGCTGTGTGCCCAGAGCCTGGTGCACTGTAGGTCATCAGGCAAGAACTGTTGGGTAGATAGTTCCCAGAGTGGGATCTGCAAGCAGCTCGCGCTAAACTCCGGCTCGGCCACTTCCCAATCACGGGACTCGACGAGCCACTCTACCTCAGAGCCCTGCTTTCCGTGCCACCGGGCCCAGAAAGCGGTATAAGGCAGAGCAAGGTGGGGGCGGCCTGAAGACCTGGGGTGTGGAGAGGGGACGTGTTGGTCTGGCCCCAGCAGCTGGGCCCACAGGGGCTGTGCTCTGAAGAGCAGAGGCACAAAAGCACAACAGAACCCCTGTTTCCCCCACGCCTCTTTCCTCTCCCCGGCTTGGGGTGGGGGACCCCAATTGTTTTCCTATCTGGTGGTGAGCAGACCAAGAAAAGGCTTCCTGGAGCCGGTGGGCGGCTCACTGAGCCCTTCCTCTGTCTCCTGGAGCACAGACTGGTGGCGGCATCCGCATGGCCTTTCTTTGCCCTGCTCCCTCGGGGCGACGTGGGGGTTCAGCCGGGCGTATGGCTACTGTAAAAATAGCCCGAGCAGCCAGCATTGTTCCAGCGTTAATTTGTGCAGCCCCCGATGGTTATCTGAGCAGCCCATTGTGGGCTGGCTGGATGGGAGCATAATTGGAGGATGTGGGACTCAATTCCCTCCTAGTGAAGATGTTTTTCAAGGAATGACCCCTGAGCCTCCTCACCCAGAAGGGTTGGTTCCGCCCTTTCGGGCTCTCCTTGGATCTCAGGGCTGGAAGGCACTTCACAAGGTCAGCCAGACGGAGGCGGGGTGGCCAGCTTCTGCTCACATAGGCAGCTGGGACTGGCCAAAGTTCCTCCCCACTAGGACCTGGGGTCTGCTTCTCCATGACTACCCTGAGAGTCCTGGCTCTGCCCTCTGGGCCCTCAGACCTACTTGCCACACTGGTGCTCAGAGAACCCTCTAGAAACACAGGGGAAGTGTTCCCTGAGACCTCCTATGTTCCAAGCTCTGGTTTCCTACAAGATGAAGCCCCCTCTCCGCATGCAAGACTCCATCTTTCCGATCCCCGTGGCCAAGCCAGGATGGAGGCAGGGCCTGAATGGGGCAGAACCGGGGCCTGTCATGTGCCTGGTGTGGTGGAGGTCTCCCAGCTCCTCATTCCCAGGGTATATCCAGAGATGCATTCCTCCATCACCATCATCTGTCCCATACCTGCAGCTACTGCAATCAGAAGCCCACCTGCCCTTCAAGAACACGTAGCCAACAATGCTGCCTCTGGCTCCTTCAGGCCAAGCCATCCTCCATAGCCCAATCCAATGCTCACTCATGCCTGCATGAGGTCACATCCAGATGCAGCCACCCTGACTCTTTCTCAAGGGGCTCATTCCAAGGCCCTCTGGAGTATCTGACCAGCCCTGTCTGTAGAAGCCTACAGCAGCAAGACGGTGGATTATGCCTCCCATACATTCCTGGCATCCACTTACGTCTCTCCATCGCCATGGTAACAACCGTGCTCCGGGCCCCAACAGCCCTTGCACTAGCATCAGAGGCAGCCTCCTCACAGGCCTGCCTGCTGCTACTCTGCCCACACATACCCCCATCTATTTTCAACACAGCAGCTAGAGGCAACTTATAAAATATACTCAGATCATAACGCTCTCCTACCCAGTCCTCTATCACTCCTAGAAGAAAACGCCAGCTTCTCTCCATGGCCTACTAGGGCCCCCGGCACAGGCCCCTTCTCCTTGGGACACTGGCCCCATAGAACTGCTTTAGTTTGTCCGTCCCTCAGGCTCAGGCTCAGGCTCAGGCTCAGGCTCAGGCTCAGGCTCCTAGCATGGCTGCTCCGGGCCCTCTGGTGGCAGCCTGGCCCCTGCAGGAAGCAAAGCATGAGCCCTGGCCTAGAAGCTGACAGCCACTTCTTGACTGGGTGACCTCAAGCAAGTTACTCAACCTCTCTGGTCCTCAGTTTCCTCATCCGTACAGTGGGGATAACTGTGCCCACCTCATAGGGATGTTGTGAGGACTGAATGAAAGAGGTGCATGGAAAGTGCTTAGAACAGTATTTGGCATGTGGCAAGTACTCCTTAAAAAGTAGCTGCTAATATTACTGTTGTTATTACTGCTATAATTATTATCAAGTCCAATCTGACCTTGGGGTATATACAAGGCCTTAGTCCTACTCAGGGTGAAATCAGCAAGGCCCAAAGAGGCCAAGGGACACTCCCAAGATTATGAAGCTGGTAGTAACGGCGACTATAACGTCCCCAAATTCTTGGCTCTGCTTCTGCTGTCCCTCTGCCAGCCCATCCTGATCGCAAGACGACACTTGATGAGGCCCACTAATTCTCACCCGTCACCCGCAACAGCCTGCTCGTGGTTTAGTCAGCGCTTAGGAACAAGCTCCCTCCACAGGTGTCCCAGCAGCCTGCTCCCTTGCTGGCCTCTCCTGAGAGCTGTTTTCCTTGGCTCCGGGCCCAGGGCTATTTTGTAGCAACAGTGATACATAATTCCCCATTTTAAGAGCTTCCTCTTGGTTATTACAGCTACAGGTGATTAGACTCGGCTCCGATACAGAGGCTCCAGGAGGAAGGCGCCCTCCTTGCCCAGCTGAAACACTCCTTGTCTCTGTTCCAGGGACCGAGACCAGAACCGCTGTGCCTAAAGGTTGATGTACAATGCAGATCACCTTGTCAGCTTTGGCACGTACACGGACAGACTCGACCTGGTGCCAGTGATGCCACAGATTTAGGAGATGTTCCTTTGCTTCCTCCCAATTGAAAATTATCAGTACTCGCTCTGTGCTGAGGTATCTGCAAACAGTTTTCTATTTGCTCTTCAAAGACCTTTCTTGTAGAAGGACTTTTAAGTTTTACAGACAAGGAAGTTGAGGCTCAAGCAGGGAAGGAGACTGCAGTCAGAATTTCCGCCTCAGTTTGCCGAAGGCCTAAGGCACTGGAGCAAAGCTCAGAGAGGAGGAGTCCTCTGTACTTTTTTCAGATGGGGACACTGAGGATATGAGAAAAGGACTTCAGAGGTACAGTAGGAGGAGCAGTGCAGGGCTGGAGACCAGGCGTCCTGCCTGCCTCCTGGGCCATCCCACCTGTTTTGGCCCCAGGTGCCCACAGGATAGCCAGCTAAGCCTTGAATTGAGCTGCGGATGCTACTGCGGCTGCCTCCCCCAGCATCTGCCACTTCAGTCCAAGGCTTTGGGAAAACCAGGCCCTTGCCTTTATTTCCACGGCAAGCTGCCCAGCTGCTGAGAGATTCTTTGCCTCAGCCTCCCCTGCAGAACCTGAACATTCTCAAGCTTCCCACACAGCTCTCTGATAGAGAACAATGACTTAAATCTCTCGTCGTAACTGACTTAACCACTCAAGAGTTTCTACCATGTTTTTAATAAGAGGTCAGATATTCCTTCTGTTTCCTCCTTAGAATACTCCCCCGACTCCAAAAGGGCCTACCACACAGCAGGCCTCTAAGATAGACCTGACAGTTATCGTTTCTCAGCAAACCTCTGGAAATTAGGCACATGGTTCCCAGCGTCCCAGGACTGGGGCTGGAGGAGACCCGAGGACAGACCCATTTTACAGGTGAGGAAACCAGAAGCCTGAATGGCCCCCAGCCTGTTGGGCTGGCTGTAGAATGAAGCACATGTCTAGACCCCTCGTCTGCCCTTTTCTGTCTCCCCATCCACTCCAGAGCCAGTGTTCTGAGCCTACTTGACTATGCTGTGTGACCCAAAGCAAGTAAAAACCCTCTCTGTGCCTCAGTTTCCTCCCTGGTTAAAAAAAAAAAATGGGAGTAAACAATAAAATTCACCTCACAGGGATTAAATAGGATGATACCTATAAAATGTTCAGCACTGAGCCTGGTACATACTAAGTGATTAATAAATATTAGCTATTATTGAAGAAAATAGCTGACCACATTGGGATTTTATTATATTATGTGGCAGACATTATATGCTGAGTATTTAAAAAAAAAAGAAGAAAGAACGAAAGCTACATTTATTGGGCACTGACCGCACGCACATTTATTCAGCACCGTGCTAAGGTTTTGCAAGCATTTTCTTAGCCCTTCCATTGAGTTGTTACCATCTCCATTTTGCCAATGAGGCACAGAGAGGTGAAGTCACTTGCCCAGGGTCGCACAGCAAGTAAAAGGCCGCTGGAGCATCGAATGGCTCCCAGATCTGTTTTGGCCTCTAAATTCCATGTTCTTAACCACTTGGCTGTTTGGGATCACTTACTTTAGCAATGTCACAAAGTGAAATAAGGTCTGGCGCCTTTAAGACAACTTCGAGCCACTGGTCTGGGCTGACAAATTAGGGAAGTAGGCGAAGGCAAACAGGGAAGTGAGGGGCCATATGACAGACGGGGCAGGGCCTGGGGACCTGGGGAGCAGTCAGCACCCAGGGCCACAGGGATGAGCTGGGCGGACAGATGAAGGCACATGGATTAGGGCAGGATAGATGGCGCTGTGGTCCATCCAAAGGCTTCCTCTAGCAAACAGGAAGAGTCTCCCAGACTTCTCTATTTGAAGGGGCTCCTGTGAGCACTGTTGCCACATATTCCAGGCAAGGGACAGGCTCAGTGAGGAGGAGGTCTGGGGTCAATTAGTAATGTCTGCCATGGGCACAGTCCTTCCGTACCATCCATTCAGCCGAGGAAGCGGTTAACAATTAAGCAACCCCCCCCCCCCCCGCCCCCGGCCAAAAAAAGGTGAGTTGTGTTAAGAACACTATTTCACCCTCTACCTAAGGTAGCTGTTATTGAAAAGAAAGTAGAAATTAATCAAAAAAAGGTCTTTTTCCTTTTTTCCTAAAAAGGTACACCTTTAAAAGATTTAATCATTTGATTGAGTCATGTGGCCTGTATCCTATCTTGTTTATCTATTCCTAACTCAGGCTAAGTCACACGTGACAAGCTCAAAGGCCTCAAAGCGCAAAAGCCTCCAGGGGTCTGGCAGGCAAAGGACAGGAGTACAGTAGTGAGACAACAGGGAAAAGTAGGGACTGCGGCCAAAGGGAGCCCAGGTTCCAGCCACCAGCAGCTCTCCTTAGCTCTAGCTACTGCGATTAGGGCCTGCTGGGGCCGTGTCCTCCAATTTCTCAAGAGAGGCTGAAATCTGAGATGTATGGGGCATACACATTTTCCTATTTCTAAAACACTGTGTGTGCCAAACACAAACACAGTTTGCCCCCTTTTGTCGTATCATTGACCCAGTTCACCCAAGGTGGCCACAGAAAAGGGCAGGATGGGCTCGCCTGGACATGCTGACCAGCCCAGCCTCAAAGGCCCAACGGCTCACCCCAGTGAGGTCATCCAGGAAGCCTGGCATTGTTTGGCCCGGAACAAAGCCGAAACAATGAGCAACAGTATTCTGGTCCTAGTGAAAGTGAATTTTGTTAAGGGAATTGTTTTCAGCATGACATCCCGGGGGAACAGGGCTTATTATCTACCTGGGGCTCCGTGTTCGTGGGCAAGGTCCTCCCTTCTCCTGATCTAATTGCAACCCCCCACCCAACAAAAGTTCAAGACTGCCTTCAGAGATCCGCCTCCACTCAGAGCACCTGCCTGGCTCAGGTTCAACCTTCAACCTACAGAAGTATTTACTTCTCCCCAAGCCTCATAGAGCCTCCCATTTCACAGATCAGGAAGCTGAGGCTCAGAGAAGGGGAGGATCTGGCCCAGGCCACACAGCCACAAGGTGGCGGACCAGGATTTGCACCCAGATCCTGACTCCATACTACCTGAGGGGCAAGGTGACCTCTAAACAGGGACCCACTAGAGCAGGTCATACTTCTTCTTGGTCTGCAGTTCGCAAAGGAAAAAGTGGGTGAAGGTGGACAGGTTTTGCAAAGAACTGGCGTCTGGGACAACATCGGTTGAGGGGTAGGCAGGATGAGGGCCCAACGTACAGCCACCTTGTTTTCTCCCCCTCACAAAAACACTTGCAGGGAAAAGATCTGCGGACTGGGTCCAAATATTTTTCTTATCCTTTTGGAAGTGGCAGGCCCTGACCCAAAGCCCAGAGACCACACGTGGCCAGCAGAGATGAATCAAAAAAGAGGACGAGCAAACTGCAGGGGGCCAGGAGAGGGAAAAAAGCTGGAGGAGGCTCCCCTGTAGTAGAGCTGGGCCTGGGGAGGGGTGGAGGGGGGCGGGGTCAGGTTGGTTGGGCGCTTCCAGGTGAAGGCAAGCTGGGCACAGGCCATGCCCAAAACAGAGGGGCCCCAGGCACGAGCTGAGAGCAGGTCGTGGAGTCAGGAGACAGGACCAGGAGACAAAAAGCTGGGTCTAGTTCGATTCCACTGGGTCACGCAGGCCAAGTACTTCCCCTTCGCATCTCAGATGCCCAGGGATAAAACAGAGCAAGGATAGCTTTGGCAAGCACTGATTGCTGGATAAACATTTACTGACAACCTACACTACGAGGTGCTAGGCATAGCTCCAGAAACTGAGGGCATGGATGTGAGCCCTGAGGAACTGACATTCCAGAAGAGGAGACAGACACTAAACACATTAATGAATTAATAGTTTTGACTGGGGCCAGCACGGAGAACCAAGCAGGAGGAGGTACAGGTGATGAGGGCATGGGGAGTCAGAGACCTCCTCTGAGAAGGTGATGTTTCATAATGGCAGACACTCACTGGCTCTGGGCAGGCCCCACACTAAGCTCTTTCAGGCACCAACTCATCTATTCCTCTCAGCAGCCCGAATGAAGGAATGAGGCCCAGAGAGGTGAAGCCACTTGCCCAAAAGTCACACAGCTGGGATTCATTCAAACCTAGACAATTGCTCCAGGGTCCACTCCAGAGTCTGTGCTTTTAACCACACTGAAGCTGAGATCTGCATGGCAAACATCTGGGGGAATGGCCTTCTCAGAGTAGGGAACAGTGTGTGCAAAGAGGGCCACACTGGGCATGGTAAAGGTAGAAGGAAGGCCAGTGTGGGACGGAGGGCAAGGGAGGATGACCAGGGTAACCTGGAAAGGAAACAGGGCATGGAGGCCAGGGATAGAATCTGGCTTTTGCTGCTCAACTGAAGGCTCAGCCTGTCGGCTTAAAGCCCCTGCTTATCACCAATGACCTAGCCAGGCATCCCCTCCCACTCTGGGAGGGGCTTTGCAGGCCCATGGGGGGCTCTCCCATGTAAGCACTTGCTAGTGAGGACTTTCTAGTGGGGGCCTGTATTGCCTGAGTCCTTACCCCTGACATGCTGGAGGCACCCAGCCTCCTCCTCATGAGCTGGGTCTCTGTAGGATGGGCTGAAGGCAGCTGCAAAGACCAGCCAAAGATGTGTGGCCGAAAATCCTTTCTGTTGGCCAAGAGCCACCACACCGGTGACACAGAGAAGAAAATGTTCTTGTACACCAAGTCTAGATCCCTCACCCCTCCATGGGTGAGGCCCGTGGGTTCAGAAAGAACAGGGTCAGCCTTTGATGCTATTCAGTCTCAGACAAGTTACTTCCCCATACTGGGCGGCCCTTGTTCACCTGGAGTTGGTCGAGACAAAAGCCCCAACTGTCCTATGTCGACTGAGCACACACTGCACTGCTGGCCCAGGCCCACTGTAGGGTGCGTGGGGTCACCTTCATGCCCTCAAGGTGCTAATGTACAGAGGCAGCGAGGAGTGGCTCGTTTTGTCAGAGTAACAGAAATTATTCTACAAGTTCAGAAAGAGGACAGGAGCATGCTTTTGGGTCAAGGGGGAATGAGAGCTGCTTCAAAGAGCAGGTCTCATGATGCCCTCAGGCTGGGCCCAGCAGCCTGGCTGGCCCTAGACTCCGGAGGAAGTCACCTCTCAGATCCTGTCTGAAGGGGCTCAGAACCCAAATGCCACTTAGTAGATTTCCAGCATAGACCGCTGTATCCAAAGCTTAGCTAAAGGGGAGGATTAGGGAGCCGGAGGAGGGCCGCCATGATGTCTACTGGGCACTCAGGGGCCTGTTTGCAGGCACAGGGCAGTGAGTCAGCAGGCAACGGCCTCTAGGCACTGACTCACCAGCCACAAGCCTGTCACTCTTCTCCCTGTCAGCTTCCCCACCACCCCGGCCCTCAGCCTGGTTTTGCCGGAAGTGGGGGTGGGAGGGGTGGGGTCAACCACAATCCTGAGGCAGGCTCTGCAGAGCCCAGGATTATTTCTGGAGGCCACACAAAAAAAGAGACATGAGAAAAAAGAAAGGGTTGGTTTCCATTTCCTCAAACTTCCCCTTTTAAGCAGTAAGAACCTTAAAGCCACCCTCCTTCTCACTGGCTGTGAAAAGCAAACAGAGCAGCCCCGCCCTCACTCTATAGAAACTGGAGAGAGACAGGCCTTGGGTGACAAGGCCAGCTAATGGCATGCCTATGGCCCAGTGCCTGCTCAGAGCCCAGCCACTCCCAACTCTGTCACCGGAGCACTCCAAGAAGTCACAGCTCCCTGGAAACCAGCCAGGGCACTCTTTGCTCTGGGGCCTTGGGCAAGTCGCCTCTCTCAGACTCAGTGTGACTCTCTGTGAGGTGGGCATAAAATCCCATCTACAGTGTGTGAAAACTCCTAGCTTGGTACATGTTTGTAAACAAGCTCCTTGTTCTCACTGTTCCTCTTTTAAACAGGTTTCTTGACAACTAGCAAGGTCCTTCGTCTTCCTTCCTAGCTCCACCCTTACCTCGCCCTCACTTAGAAATTTGGCTCAAGGAGAGTTTGGTGCCTCCAGAATGAAATAGCCTAGGATTTAGCAAGACAGAAGATAGATAAGCAATGTCTGCCGCCTGTGCCCGTGTTTCAGAGCCAAGGGGCTTATTGTCTAGACTCTTGTTCCACTTACCTGGAAGGCAAGCTTCAGGTGTCTACCACCATCTAGAGCCCACCCGAGATCCCCAGAAGCTACTAAACCACACCTCGGCTCATGCCGTTCCCTTAATCTGGCACACTGTTTGCCAAGTAACCAATAGGCAATATCCCAGGACAAAGGCCCCAAGGACTCCCTAGTGCCATGCTTGGGCTCCAGGGGCCACACCACGCTCATCAGCCCATGCTGTAATTGTCCGCTTGCTCCTCTGTCACCCAGGGCCTGCTTTCTAATAGGGCCTGACACTGTGAACATTTCGGGCTCAGGACTCTGGCGACACTCAGTGTAAGAATAAATATCTTCTACCTTGTAAGCTATGAGGGCGCCTCAATTAGGGTGCTAGAGCGATGACAGACATTTAGGACACAGGCAGGGCTGTCGACAGAGGAAGAATGTGCCCTAAATTCCCTCTTCTAGAGAGAGGGGATGTGTTCCCAGCATTTAAGCACAGTTCCCCCCGACGTGGTCAAAACTCTACAAAGCTCTGACCTTTTTGGAGAGATGAGCCCCCGAGCTTTAGGAAACCAATTCTCATGAAACAACACGTTCCCTGAGCACCTTCCGAAAATGACAGAAGTAAATTCTCCCCAGTCCCCTGGAGGTTTGCCTGGTGCTAGAAGAGGCTGCTGGATCCTGCACAAAACCCAAAAACTAAAAACGGGTCCTTAGAGGTTTGGGTATATGCAAATGCAAGCCCACTTTCTAGATGAGGACACTGAGGCCCGGGACCCACAGCAGAGCAATGACAAGACACAACGGCCTCTTTCACAGATGGACCACCAGAGCTGCGGGGATCTCATCTCGCTGAAGGGAAACTGAGGCTGCAAGAAGGTGGTCCAAGGTGGGGACACTCCTGATGCCCCCAAACCAGTGGAATACAGTGGGCTCCACAGGCTGAAAGTAAAGCTCTTGTTCCAAACCTGGGTAGACCGAATTCATATCGAATTCCATCAGGTCGGTAGATGCCCGTGCAGCGGCAGTGGTGACTTCCGGACTACAAGATGGTGCCTAACAGCAGATACTGCTTGGCTAGAAGAAAAACTCAGCATTAAAATACACGCAGGAGTCGGAGTGGGCTCGCGGGAGGACAGATATGTCCTACATGTGCAGACCATCTCCCAGGGAAATCCCCAGCCTCCATCTCCCTTAACCGTTTATTGCAATTCTCCTTAATGTCTTCGATAATGTCTGCTAAGAGTGCCGTGTTGGGGGTACGGCGCTGCGTCCTTACGGTTTGTCACGCATGCAGCATCCCAATAGAAGGCCTCCCCAACCACTGGAAACTCTGCAGAGGTGTGCCCTGAACTCTGCCAAGCTTGTTTCCAGCCATCCCCACTCCCCACCATGTCACCCTCAGCTCAAGAACTAGCGGTGGCTCCCAACTGCTCGGAGAATCTCTCAATTTTCCCTGGAATCCAAAGCTCATTACGCTTTTCTGGCCCTGTCCTTAGTCTCTGTCACTTTATTTTTCCTGTTTTCCTGCATGAGTCCTAGAGCCTCCTTGTTCTCTCCAGCATTACCCCATTCAGCCCTATGCTTTGTTTGTGGGTTCTTTTATGTTTAGGTGGATCCCACCCACCTTGAAGACCTGGCCCAAGTTTGGCCTCCTCCAGGAAGCCCTTTCTTCCCACCCCATTCTCTACCCGTCTCTGGCCCGCATCCTTCCACTATTCACCACATGCTAGGCTCTTGCTCAGAACTGTATGACTCTGGACAAAGTGTCAAGTTCTCCTTGGAAAACCTCAGTTCCTTTATCTGTAAAACGGGCCCCATAATCTGGAAAACCATCCCTTGCTGAAGTTACTGGGCTCTTGGGCAGAGCTGGTAGATGACCAAGATCCTCAGCATCATCTGGAACTCTGGTTGATAATGCAGGCGCCTTACCCTGCCCCGGATCTATGGACTCTGAGCCTTCAAGGCTATTAAACCAGCCTCTCAAGTAAATCCTAGAATCAGGCGAGGTTGGCAACAGTGGTGCCAATGAATTGGAGACGCTTGGTAAAACATAAAACGAAATCAACCAATAAAAAGACTACTGTTAGCTGATAACAATGCGCATGAGCGTGCATGTGTGTGCCCATGTGGACAGTCTCCCCGCCAGGCTCTGAGCAGCGAGGGGGCTGCGCGCAGATGGGTCTCACTTCCACCAGCCCCAGTAGGTCCAGGGCCTGCCCCAATAATCCTTTGTGCAGACTCGAAAGTTTGCCATTGGTTCTCCTGCTCCCTCCTGTCGATGCTCCTTACAGTCTCCCTGGGGGTGGGCACTGTCGTCTCCAGTTTACAGATGAGAAAACTGAGGCTCAGAGGGGATAGGACCTAGCTCAGAGTTACCCAGTGGGAGAGTGACAGAGCCAGAATTTGAAGCCAGGACAAAGGCAACACTCCTTTTATCTGCTTGATCAAGTAAAAAAGGAGTTTGAGAAATAACAGATGAGGGAGGGCAGGTGGGCTACCTGGGGCTCTGGGGCAGGCAGCTGAATGGAGAATGTGGGATCCTGGGGGCACAAGCAGCAGAGATGTCCCCACCCAGGCAGGTGCACAAAGCAAGCCTGGACCTGGCCCCAAAGCCTGGTGAGGCGGAGTCCAGCGCAACAGGCCTCAGGCAGAGTCTCCAAAGACAGGGACAAGGCATAGAGCATATAGCCTGGAACTTGTGACCTTCCTGGCTGTCACTCCAGCAGGAGGGGGGTCACCTGTTCCCTAAAGTAGGGGTAGCAGGTGGGGACTACCCAAAAAGAGAAACACTTGTCCCTAAAATGCCAACTCCCCAAACACAAGAACAGCAAGAAAGGTTCCAGGAGGCCCTGGTGAGTCCCCAGCTCTGCCAGTGACCACTGCTTGACCAAGGCAAGGCTTGACTCTCTTTGGGCTGTGCTTTAGATCAGCTGGCTGAGAGACCCCAACAATTTGGAGGCACACACACAGACACACACCAACACAGACTCTCTCTCTCTCTCTCTCTCTCTCTCTGCTAAGGCAACCTCCCCAGCAGAAGACAAACCTCTCTGTGCCCCAGTTTCATCAAATATAGAATGAGGATAGTAATAGTACCTACCTCTGAGGGTTGTTGAGACTAAATGAGCTAATATGTATAGACCACTTAGAATGGCACCTGGACAAAGTGTCAGATATCAAGATGATGGCCAAAATCACTCACACGCTCCCTGAGACCAGTGACAGCCTGGACTCACAGCCAAGGCCCTGCTGGGCAATGCCAGACCTACTGGGCATCTCACATAGCCAAGACCGGGATTCGAATGCAAGTCAGCCATATTTGGGATGAAAGCCATCACCCTAACACCCCTGCCTCTTCCCTTCTATTCCAACTTCCTCTCCTCTTCCACAGTAGGTAGGATTCAGGGTTCCCCCCAGTATTTTGCTGACTGAGGGATGATGGGGTACTGTGGGCTGGTACCTCCTGCCCCTCCCCTATCCAGCTTTGGGGTACAGCTGGAAGAGCATCTCAGGCAGCTGGCGTGAGGAAGGACAGGCAGCCAGACCAGGGCCTGCAGACCCCATGCAAGGTGCTGGTGCCATTCTGGCCCTCAGGGCTATGGTACATGCCAAGATACAGAGGTGGCACGGATGGGGCCCAGGTTTGAAAGCAGACAAACACTTTGCTGTGAACACTGTCGGGAAAGGGGACTGACTACACAGTGGCCTTGACAACCCATGGGGACAACTGCAGACCAGCTGCTTGGAGCAGAGTGGCCAAGGGGCCTCCCTCCTTTCTTCCTGCTGGTCACAGATGGAGACTCTGGGCAGCTGTGAAGAAAATCTTTGAGAGAGGAAGGTAGCACTGCTGGTGCCCCCCAGGATGACCACGGCTGCAGAAATCAGATACTGTGAACCCTCCACTACTCTTGGCATCCTCAAAACCCCAGATGTCCCTGGGTACCCGAGACCCCTCACCAGGCCATCACTGAATGACAGAGCAGCCCAGGACCTCATGCCCAGAGTTCACAGATAAGGAGACCGAGGCTTAAAAGGAGAAGGGGCTTGCCAAGAAGCTCTAGAGTCAGGCGACTAGGGATCAAATCTTGGCTCTGCTGTGTGACCCGTGCCTCAGTTTCCTCAGCTGAAAAACGAAGGTAGCTAGGGATCAAATCTTGGCTCTGCTGTGTGACCCTGGGCGGCCTACCGTGCCTCAGTTTCCTCAGCTGAAAAACGAAGGTAATAGTAGCGTCAACCTCCCAGTCAGAGAGGTGATCACATGAAGTGATGCAGTAAACCATTCGGCAGGGAGTTAGGCCCACAGACAGGTAGACAACAAGAAGTCATGCAGGAGTGCGAACATGTATTCACATTGGAGCAAATCTCAGAGAAGTATCTATTAGGAGGAAGGCAAGACAGCAGCAAGTATCGTGGTTGGCTCTCAGAGTCTTGCAGAGCTTCCATTCCATAGCTGTCCAGCGCCAGGTCTGAGTCAACCTGGGTGAGGCTTTACCAGCCCCAAGTGCAACGAGAAAGTGAAGGGCACAGGGTCCAGGCCTGTGGGGGCGGGGACTGCCAGGGCACTTTTCTTAAACCTGATTATCCCTACCTGCTAACATTCAGCCTTCTTACTTTCCGGGGGTATGAAAAAATGTCATTTCTTTCACAACATCATAGTAAGAGCGCATGGTGTCTTTTGAAAAGTTGATGTTAAGTGATACAATAGAAAGTATACCAGCCCATTCCTCAACCCCAACTTGCTTTTTGAACATGTACTAGTTCATGAAATTCAACACCATCATCTGGTCTAACGTGCTCATTTTACAGGTGGAGAAACTAAGGCCTAAGTACAATAGCTTCAGTCTTAATGTTTCAACTCCGGGTTTCATTTTCCACCCACTCCTACTGTTTGGATGCTGAGGACCAGCTCAACTCATTTTGGGAGCTCTTACCCAAGCCCAGGGAATCCGGAGCCCCAGATCCCACAGAGGTCCTTGACCCCAAGGGAACACCTTGCCTGTTTACCCGGCGTCCTACCTTCGGTCAGTTCAGGGGCTGAGAGGCTCCATCAAGCAAGGATTTGGGAAGACAGAGGGTCCTACTGGTGGTCTGGGGTGGGTAACCTGGGTGAGCAGTTCCCAGCGTCGGGGGAGCCATGGCCTACTCCAAGCTGGATGCTTCTGAAGACCTGTTCCCACCAGGCCCCCAGCGGGACCACTGAGGTCAGAATTCAGAAGCACCTAAAGGCTCCCACATTTGTCCGCTGCTCCTCTCCCACCCAGACAGACTCCCTGAACAGTTTCCTAGTTAATTGCAGTTGGCGACCTCAAAAACTTGAATCATAGAAGGTAGCCTAGTATGGTTCTCTAAGGGGACAGAGGCTCCATGAGGAGCCAGACACAGGTGAATGAGCAAACGTGACTTACCCAGGGCACTGGTAAATGGGGCACCTCAGAAGTCTGCAAAGGTACAGAAGATAACCACCCAGCACCTTGGCTCTGGACCTCAGACTATCCCCTTCCAACATGGCCCAGGTGCCCTGAGACTGCATTCTCCAGAAAATGCTGCTGATTAGAAATGTCCCTTAGCAGAACTAGAGCCAGAGAGGGTTCCTTACCATAGAACTCATCATCTCTATACACCATTGCCTGGGAGGCCCTGGGCTTTTGCATCTTGGGGCATTTTTACAGGCTGCTCCAGGCCCTGAAATGCACATCCCTGCTCTTCTCCACCTTCAAATGTCACCTCCTTCAGGAAGCCCTCTCTGACAATTCCCCTGCCTATCTCCCCAACTGAATGAGTTGCTCATTCCTCGGCTACAATCCTCAAATCTTCCTCTGTGGTCACAGATCAATCACAGGGTGCTCTAGGGCAGGGGGCGGGCCTCCACCCAGGAGGCAGCCAATGAGGAGGACCCTGGTCTACCATTGTCATAGCAACCCTTTGTTCTAATTCCAACAGTTCTTATATCCTAGAAATAACTGCAGCTAACATTATGTGCCTGGCACTGTGCTGTGCACTTGGTATATAATTCTAGCTAATAGTAATTTTTTAAATTCTGCTAAATATGTTTTCCTATTTCTGTAAATTATTGATTATGGCCACACACTTTTCTCCTATAATTAGCCCAAAGGTAAAGAGACTTCATAGCATTTTCTGAGTCTGAAAGGACAAAAAGCACACTCGAAATGCTTTAAATGTATGGAAAATCCTCCAACTGCACGGCCAGTTCCAGGGAGGAATGCCAGCTCCCTGGGCTAAGTGCACGTGTTCCAAGCTCAGCATCTGGCACTTGAGTGTCATGGTTCACCCAGTCCTTACCAACCACCCTACGAGATGAGGGATCTTACCCCGTATGAGATTCAGAGATATTGAGCGACTTGACCAAGGTTGCACAGCCAGGAAGAGGCAGGGCTCAGAGTCTTGTATCCTCAGCCACCGGGCTCTGAGGCATCTCCTGGTTGTAAACTTGGACACCAAAAAGTCCCCCTCTTCACCTGACACAGAAGGAAACTGAAGCTGGAAGGAGGTAGGGGTGTCGTTTTGCAAATAACCAGCTAGATTAGAATCTAGGTCTCTTGAATGGGCCCAGATCATGGGTATCTTCTTGGACTAGGCCACAGCCAGCCTCAACCACAGAACTGCAACTACCAAAACATTCAACTAGCTGAGGATTTATGCTAAGTACTTCACAAAGATCTCCCATTTAATTATGTATACCTGCAGGGATGACTAAACACTGGCCCCTCAGGCCAGGAAGAGCTTTGAACATTTAAATTCAGCCTGCCCAGAGCAATTAAGTAGCTCAGGTCCAGGAGTGTGGCTAATCTCAATGAATCGATGAAGGGAAGGGGTGGAATCCAGAGGTTCAGTCTTCAATCCCATGTTATTTTGGGAACTGTAACTGCCCCCTTCTGCCACCAACACAGCGACCTCCTCTGAGCTTTCTTTCACCCTGACCCTCCTGCAAAGTGTCCCACGCACTGCAGCCTGGGGCTTAATCAGCTTACGCATCCTGTAGATAACCTGGGCGGTCTTGAAAAAGTCTCCTTTTACTCTTTGAGGGCAAGGATGCAGGAGATTTAGGCCGCAACTATAAATAGTTGAGAAATCCGTCCTTTTTAATTGACTCATCTATTTATGCTGACCCCTAGATGGCCGAGTTCTACATAATTCTTGCCCAATACTGTCACTGGAGAGGAGGGACCCTAGTGGCCTCTCAAGCTTTGTTCACTGAATTCCCCAACAGGCAGCCCCCAACCCCCTGAGACTATTTCCCCAAAATTGCTTGACCTAGTTCCACTTTTGCCGATGCTGTCACCAAAAAAGATTTTTACTGGAACCTAACTCTACCATTTGCCAGCTGTAGGAAGTAGTGACCTCAGGAATGTCACTTCCCCTTGGGGCCTCAGTTGCATCATCTGTAAAATGGGGCATCTCACATTACACAAGGGAAAGTACAAGGAAGTGCCTCAATACTCAGTTGAATTTGCTCTCAGGAGAAACAGTATGACCCCGAAAGATCAGCCATCTTTCATTTCATACAGTTAATAGACACTTAACTACACCCAGGGATGATCTCTCCTGCAGGGAAAACACCAAATAAACAGCTTCTCCACCAGGTGTTTTGTGTCAAACAAGTAAGTAGCCAGTTCACTGGCACTGCCACCCCCCTCCCAAGGTACTTCATACGCTCCCAAAACCAAGTGAGTCAACAAAACTAGGTTAGACATCTCATTAAAGTGGGTTTCCTCATGGGACCTCTTGCAATGCCTGCGATTCTCCTACAAGTGTGTTTGGGTGAGGGCTGGGCTTGTCTGCTTTTCTTCCTAAGAAGCCAGTTGTCAAAACAACTAAACAGTAACTTCATTTAAGGGGCACCTGGAAGTATTAAAAAGACTTCTGGTTCCAGGCTGGTTCCCCAAAATGAATCACGACCCACCACTCAGCAGGGATTTTGGGGTCATTAGGCTCGATCACCCATCCATCTCTTCTTTATTCCCCAGAACACCCAGCCGGGCCACACCCCTTATGGCCCAGGGAGCACCCACTCCACACTTTCACTCTGCCCTGCCTGCTCATGAGCAGTTGCCTCTATCAGTAATAATCTTCTGGTCTTGTGCCCACCTGGCGTACACCTTTTCAAAGCCTCTGGGAAAGGTTTTTGGACTTTGTGTGCCCAGAACATCTTTAAAAGACCCCTATGCATGCCCGATTTCTCTCCCTGCTGGCCTAGGAGTTCCCAGGCTGGATAGAGCAAGAATCATTTCTAGGACCCCTGGAGCCTGCCAGGGCCTGAGCCATAGGAAAAGTCTGCAATTCTCTGATGACAGAATGAACACTTTCAATTCTCACTTTTTAGATGCTTAGAGGTTTTCCCCAAACTTCCCCTGACATCAAATAATTCTCACCTGGGCCTTTCCCCGACCAAGTAGGGCTGGAAAGGAGTTTGAAACGTGAATTTCTCAAATGGACTGGAAAGGCCAAACAGAAAACAAAAGGTCTACAACCCACGACCTTAAAAAGTGGGGGGCCACTGTAGTTATACGAGATCATGGGTGTTAACTAAAACTATGTAGTAATCACTTCACAATATATATAAATCAAACCATCATGCTATACCCTTAAACTTACAGTGATGTATATCAATTATTTCTCAATAAAATGGGAAAAAACTCACACCAAATTTTAATGTAATTTATATGTTTATATATTAGTCTCACCCATTAGATTGTAAGATTCTAAAAAACTGACACTGTTTTATTTTTATCACCAGCACTCAACATGTTTATGACTATGAAATAAAATTGATTAAAAATAAAAAAAAGTTGGGAATAACCCTTTACCTCAGAATACCCGGCAGGCAGGCCCAGTCCTCAGGCATGACACTTTCAGGCCTGGCCACACAGGGATCAGCTGGCCCAGACAAGGTCACAGATGTGTAGAAATCGTGCCTAGAAGCAGCCCACTCCCCCACCCTCCCAGCCCCCAGGGAACTTCCAAAACTGCAGCTTTTCTAGTTTTTATCTTTTAGGGTAAGAGACTTCACTGAAAGTCTGGGCTATTTAAGGTGACTAATTCATCCTTGAAAGCACTTTATCATAGCCATTATTAATAAGACAGATTAATAAAAAATATTTGCATCAAACTCCAATATACGAAACCGCTTTCTCCTACATGTGCCAGTTAACTCAGTGAGCATCACGGTCCTCATTTTACAAATGGGGCAACTGAGGCCCGGCAGGAGATGAGACTTAAGGAAAGTCACAGTCACACAGCCAGAAAGCAGCAAAGCAGGGACTCTTCTCTAGACAGCACAAGGATAGGAGAGGTGGTTCTGAGAGTAGCAGAAGTCTGATATCTCAAAGTGCTGTGTGACCTTGGGCAGGTTACTGTACCTCTCTGAGCCTCGGGAGGCTCGTTATAAGGAAGGGAAGGGTGGATGGGAAGGTGGAGGCAGACAGGGTCATGAGAAGGAGGGCTGGCTCCCGTTCCCAGACCACCTCCCTCCTCCACCCTGAGTCAAGGCCCAGCCTCCAGGTTATATACACTGACAGTTCCACCCTGTCCCACTCTGCAACCAAATAATGGTCTGTGTAATCATTTATGTCTCTCCCTTCTTGCCTTGTTCCCCGTTCTATCCCTACCACCCAGCACTGTGCCTGGTATACAGTAGGAGTTCAATAAATACTCAGTGAGTGAATGAATAAATAATGCTGAATAAATGGCTCAGTTCATTCAGGTGTGAGATCATCATGGGACAGGAGAAGGTCTGAAGGGAATAAAACAGGAAGAGCAGCAGAGGTCCCCTGGGCAGCACCCCGGGGAAGGAGAGGGTGAGTGGAGAGCCTGAAAGCCCACCACTCCTGTCACCTACTCTGTGTGGCTGGAGTGACATCACAGGGCACCTCTCTGAGCCTGGCCGCTTCACTCACAAAGCAGAAAGCATCATAACTTTCTCACGGGACTGTCTCAGCTCAATGAGTAAAGTTCTGGGACATGGGAGAGGCTCAGTAAGCATCTCGTAAGTCAGAACCGGACCTCATAAATCAACGAAGTTGACCCCTCTGGCTCCTGGATGAGGAGACAGAGGCCCAAGGCAGCAGCATCTAAGAGTCTCACAGTAAAGAGAAACAGGGCCGGGTCGACAGCTGGGGCGACAGCCACTGCGAATAGAATCATGGGAACAATCTGAAACCTCAAGAAGCAGTTCTTCATAGTTTCCGTGGGAGTGACCTCCCTGGCTGTTGGATAAATGAGGCTGCAGAGGTAAGCTTGTCAGATTTAGCAAATACTGCACAGGACATACTTAGACTAAAAACATGACTCATTGTTTATCTGAAATTTGAATTTAACTGGGTGCCCTGCATTTTATCTGGCAACCTTATCCAGAATGTCTTGATGTATTATCCACCCCCATAGCCTGCGCAGAATATGAGACCCAGGAAATAAGAGGAATCAAATACTCTGGCTGCCTGGCCTGAAAACCTCCACCTGAGTACAAATTAAATAAGTTGGGATTTAAGGGTCACGCACTCTCCCGCAGGCATGCTACTTTCTTCCCACCCAGAGGAAGCGTCGCCTGCCAGCTGCACAGAACTTTCACCATCTTCTTGGCCCCTCCATTTCCATATAGTTTTCCAAAGCAGGTGTCCACTACCAAGGACGTCGCGTCATGTAGACAACCTCATACGACCTTCTCCTATCCTGCTCCCTTGACAGGCATTGCTAATGGATACTGGCACCCTTCCCACTGATCAGGACCTAGCCATAAATTCCTCAGCAGAGCCTACTCTCTTTCTCTGGGCTCTAGTAACTTAAGGAATAAGAGAAAGCTCTCATGTGAGGGAGAAGGTCAGGGGCAAATAGGACATCTAGAAAAGACTAGAGGGACAATGAGACAAGCAGAAGCTCACAGTGCCACTCAACCCTGAAAACATGAATAAGAATCATATCACCGTAGCAACATGACAGCCCTGGTGGGATCTCACAGAGCAAGAGCTCAGGGACGAAGAGAGGAGAGGATGGGGGAATCTAGGGGCAAGAGCACACCTAAATGTGTAAGGTGAGGCAGGAGCCAAGTCAGAATCAGGAATGAGGGGCAAAGGAGCAGACAATCCAGAACTACTCATAGCTACTCCTGAGGACAAAGGCAGGAGGGTGAGAAGTGATGGTGGGAGTTGAGGCATCCATGTACATAGCCCCGCAGAGGGCACGCCACCGAGCTGCCAGGCTGGGTGGGAGCTGGCCCTTTTCCTAAGCACAGACAGACCCCGGGGGTCACATGCACTGTTGTCCGTTTTACAGAGAGGGAGACCGCTCACACCAGGGCACCCAATTCACAAGTGGTAAAGCTGAGATTGACATCTAAAGCTCGGCACTGCCGCCCCAGCAGCTACCTTGGACTTGTCCAAAGTCCTCCAGTAAGCTGGAGAGAAGTGGGTAGATAAAGCAGGTGCTGTGGGAGGCCCTGGGGGCCCTTCCCTGGCTGGGTCAGAACACTGACTAGAGGAAAAGGGGGTTCTGCAGAGGTAACCTCATAGGGTGATCTAATCATAAATTTATGCCCCAGGCCTATAACTTCTTTAGTAAAAGGTTTTAAGCCATCCCTGTCCATTGTTCTTGTGCATCTAGGTTAATACACTTTTGAAATGCCAGAATTTTCTTTTTCAGACTCCTCCAAGGTATAACCACCCTCAAGGGAGCGCACGATCTTGTTAACTATCCTATATCTTGCTTTCTCCCACCTTCGTGCAATCTTCCCTATGTTCCCTATTAATCCAAATATATAAAAGAAACTGCAAAACTGCCATTCTCGGGAGCATTTGAGATTTGCTTCCTGGCACTGACATCAGTTTGGCTCAAATAAAATCTTATAAGAATTCTTTACAGGTTTGGACAGTCTTACATAGACATGACCAAAGGCACCCTCCATCAGGGGCGTCCCAGGGAGCCAGCCCCTCCCCCCCAGGCCCAGAGGCTGTGTGCATCCCCTGTGATTCAGGAGGCTCCTGCTTTTGTGAGTCTGGGTATCTGGAGTTATTATCTGCTGGCTGAAAAGAGACTAACAGATGGAATACCTTCCAGAAACTTCTCTCAGTTTTCGCCACGGTGAGCAGCTCTGGTCTCTGAAAGGCCCTGTCAGTTTCTGAAAAAAAAAACCCTGTGATATTGTGATTTACAGTAAGAAAGATATATTTGGTCTTCATCCCTATTTCTGGCACAGAGCTCCTAAAACCCTAGGAATTTCCTGTGATGAACTCAAAGAAGGCCTATTTTGTTATGGTAATGAGGTGACTTTTACAGCACGACCTAAGAGGGGGGCTGGTTGCCAGGAGAACCAACTATGTGATTAGAGGGATGGAACTTTCAATCCCACTCATGGACCTCCAGCGAAGAGAGAGGAGCTGGAGGCTTAATCAATTGCCAATGGCCAATGATTTAATCGGCCATGCCAATGCAATGAAGCCGCCATAGGAACCCAAAATGGCTTCTGGGTTGGTGATTTGGGGGGAGAGTGGTGCACTTGAAGAGCATAGAATCTCTGTGCTCCTTCCCCATACTTTCCCTGTGCATTTCTTACATTTGGCTATTCCTAGGTTATAGCCTTTTACAATAAACTAGTGATCTGGTGAGCACAATGTTTCTCTTTCTGAGTTCTGTGAGCCGCTCTAACAAATTATCAAACCCAAGGAGGAGGTCGTGAGATCCTCCACTATATAGCCAGTTGGTCAGAAGCACAGGTGACAACCTGAATTTGCAATGTGCGTCTCAAGTGGGGGCAGTCTGACGGAACTGAGCCCTTAATCGGTGGAATCTGACACTATGGCCAAGTAAATGGCATCAGAGTTGAGTTGAATGGTGGGACACACAGCTGATGCTGTAGAATTGCCTCATGGTGTGGGGGAAACTCCCACACACTAGAATTATAACCCCTCTCATTGAAGAAATCAATGACCCCTTGATAAGAGCCAAGACAGGAACGTACACGCAAGGAATCTTCTCTCCGCCTGAGCCAAGCTCTCCCTCCACAGGTAAGCCCCAAAAGGGAGGCTCCAGCTTGCCCTGGTTGTCTGGAGGCCCCCT
>NW_006432447.1:579053-601561 GCF_000325575.1 Pteropus alecto
ACCAAAACTATCAACCTAGAATTATATATCTAGAAAAATTTATGTTTCAAGAATGAAAGGGTCTACAGCCATGCCACCCTGAACAAGCCGGATCCCGTCTGATCTAGGAAGCTAAGAAGGTTCGGGCCTGATTAGTACTTGGATGGGAGACCACCTAGGAAGACCAGGTGCTGCTGCCGTAAAAAATAAAAAATAAGGGATCGTAAGCTGACAAGGTCCTTGCAATCTGTGAGGTCAACCAAGGGTTGCCTCACCTAAATAAATAAAGTGTATATTCATCAACCTCTGAGTCTGGCCCACTATTCATAGTATTTCTTGTTTACCGACCGAGTTTTTATTTTCTTCCCCCAATGAGGAAGGCTGGCAGACTGGAAGCTGCTTCTCTAGGACGGTTATTTTAAATCCTTTGCTCTCTAAAGTCCTAAAGGCAGGGACTCTCTAGGGAGGTGCCACCACGCACTCTTGATGCCTGAGAGCTATCAAATGGGGCAATATCTGGAGAGTCAAAAATTTGGCAGCATTGTGTCCAGCATATTAAAAGTGCACAACTCCTTTAGGCTGGCAATTCCAATTTGTCAACCAGACCCATGTGTAAGATGTTCACTAAATTTGATTTTGCAAGATGAAAAAGTTCCGGAGATTAGTTGCACAACACTGAATATACTTAATGCTGCTAAACTGCAGACTTAAAAATGGCTAGAATGGCAAATTTTATGTTATGTGTATTTTACCACAATTAAAAATAGAAAGGAAAAAAGATGTTCATAGCAGAGTGGTTTACAAGAAAGAAACTGCAAAAGGCCAATCTGTCATCACTGGGGGATTAATTAAATAAATGACGGTTTACCCAAACAATTGAAAACAAATTTGATCAGAGGCATAGGCAAATTGTGGCCCCAGGCCTGATTTAGCACTTTTGTTTTTGTAAATAAAGTTTTACCCACACACAGCTACACCTATCATTTGCATATTGTCGTTGCATTCTAGTTACATTAGCAGAGGTGAGAGACCACGTGGCCCACGAGCCCAAAATACACACTATCCAACCCTTTAAGACCCAAGATCCAGAAAAATACTCAGAGAAATACGTGAGAGGTATCAAGGAGGAGGAGAAGATGGCTCCCAAACACAGCCACGCTGACAGTTAAATTTTGAAAGGAAAATTTAAAATAACGTATGTTTACCCGCATGTTTATAAATGCACTATTCGATGCTTATCTCTGGATGGTGAAAATTGGGATGAATTTTACTTTCTTCTTTTGACTTTTCTATGCTCTCCAAATTTTCTGTATTAAATAAATATAACTTCCCAACACTAGAAAAAAATGATAATTATGTCATAAGACGAAAGTTTTAGCCAATTCTACAATGGCAATCAAATGTATCAAATCAATGTTATACCTTAAACTTACAAAATGTTCTGTGTCAAATGTTATGTCGATTTTTCATCAAGGTAAACGAACAATAATTACCATTCTCACTGTCTTGGCCCTTAGAGGGAGCTTACGTTGACTCTCAGGCTCCTAACAGGTCACAGATCTGTGGTATTGACACCCCTCCCCTGCCAGTCTACAACACGGAGGGGAGGCGCAGGGAAGAAGTAGGGGTCAGGCCCCATGGGAATTCTCATGACAAGTCCAGAAAAGTTCCCCTCTTGCTAAAATTACCCTGAATACTCAGGAGGGTGGATCTGATTTTCAGCTAGGGTGAGGGGATGGGGGTTGCTCTAGGGGATCCTGCCAGGGAGGTGGAAATAGAAAATGTCTTGGGGTACTTGGAACTGATCTTGTTGGTTAGGTCTGTCAAGTGCTCCAAATCTCCACTGTGAGGGCAAAGTGACCGTTACCACTCAACCTATGCTCGCTGTCTTTCTAATCCTCGTGGGTGCTGTTATTGTTCCATGTTACAGCTGGGGAAACTGAGGCTCAGCGGGTCAGTGACTCTCCTCCCAAGGATCCACAGCCGGCATAAGGTGAAGCCAGGATTTGAACCCAGAAGTGTCTGACTCTCCAGCTCCATGAACTTTCTACTACCTGGGTTGTCCCATCAGGAATAATTATTCTGGCTGGTTTATCAATAACTCAGTCTGTCAAACAACTGACAAACACCCACACGTCAGTCATCTCCCAGCTGCACACAACCCTGTGAGGGGCTCATGAGTGATGATCATCCCCTCTCTCAGGTGGGAACCTGGAGTCTCAACAAGGAGAGCTGCAACCTAGTAGTGCTCAAACTTCAGGGATGACGCTTATGTTCTCTAAAGACACCTCCCTCCAGTTCCCATCACCTGCCATGTCAAGGGGCCAGGGAGACCTATCAGAAAGAGAAAACCAGGAGGGCTGCTTGGAGGAGGCGTCAGGCCTGAGAGCAAACCTGCCTCTCAGCATCAACTGCCTCTCCTACAAAATGGGCTCCCACCCAGTGTGGACAGATCAGCAAGCCTTGTAAGACAGGTACAGTGGCTGGCTTCTGTTTATTCTCTATAAAGTCACTGGCCCAGGTGGGCCCTCACACAATATTCTCTTTATCTGGAAGCAGAACTCACATTCCAGCTTCTCAGCAGTAGGCACCTGGCTTCCAGCTGCCCTAGGCTACTCATTAACCAGGAGTGGGCCTTGAGAAGGGGCTGGGCCCTGGAGTCTGCTCCCAGCCTGGGGGAGGAAGAGGAGAGGGCAGGCAGTGCTGGATGATGTGGGCACCAGTGTCAGATCAATCAGGGTTCAAATCCTTCTTAGCTGTGTGACCTTGGGGGGAGTCAGTTAATCTCTCTGAGCCTGGACTTCCCCATCTGTATAAGGGAGATAATATACTCACAGAGCTACTTTGAGGACTGACTGCATGAGTCTGTGCCTCATGAGAGTGCCCAGCAGTGCCAGATTCAGAGTAAGCACTCGATAAATATATCTGTCATCTTTACGAAAAGAACAACAGCATCTAAGTCATAAGAGTATTGTGAGACAAAATGTGCTAGTATACGTTAAACCTCTTGGTGCCATATTGAGCGTGTCGTTGAAGAGTTCAATGTTAGCAAGTATTCTTACTGACATTTATAACATTTATGGTGATGACTCCTGAGGTGACATGGAGTGGAGCATCTCTATGCCCACTTGACGGCTGCTCAGGGGGGTATCCTGAGCCACCAGGGATATGCCTGCCTGATTTTCCACATTTGATGTCACAGCATGAAGAACAAGTCTCCACGGGGTCAATGGACTGTAATAGAGCACCCAGGGGGGGTCTTGATGTCAAGGATAGAATCGGGTCCATCACTGACAGCAGCAGGCCTAGAGTCTTTGGGCCTTTTCTCCTAATCCTGGCTTCCTAGGTGACCCCAAATCAACCAAACTCCAACCCTAGACCAGTGGAATTTTGGTCAGGGGAACTATTAACCTCCCAGAGAGAAATGACTGCCCAGGAAGCCAGGGTTTTCCAATTCCAGAGCAGAATGTACTAATGGGTCATGAAATCAACTTAGAAGGTCAGGGCTATCATTTTTATACAAGAGAGACCAGAAGAGAACAGAGCCCGGCAGATAGTGAGGACATGAGTTATTATTTTTGAAATTCTGATTTTAATTTCATGCATGTGTATGTATGTGAGCACAGGCAGTATCCTGTCATACAATGTATTTCTTACTGTCACAGCTAAGAGACTTTGAAAGCCCCTCCAGTAAAGATGTTTTAAATCAAGGTGAAGAAGACATCTCATCTGCATCAGGTTCCTACCCCATTAAACCCCTTTTAAAAATGCTGTCATGATCCTGAACTGGGAGGAAGAAAAGCTTCTGTAAATATCGGGAGAAAATCAGCAAAAGCAAAATGTCATTAGGGTCTGTAAATTAGATAACAGAATTATGTCAATGTTAAATGTCCTGGGGTTGATAATTGCGTGTGCTTACATAAAGGAATAGAATGGCCTCACTCTTACGAAATACATGCTGAAGGGTTAGGAGTAAAGGGGCAACATGCCTGCAAAATCCCCAGTGATTCAGCAAAAAAAGGAGAATAGTAATATGACTATTTTTATAGCATAGAGAGAAAGAGATGAAGTAAATATAGCACATGTTTAACAATGGGAAAATCTAAGTGGAGGGTATACGGGAGTTCACTGTAATATTCTTGCAACTTTTCTGAAGGTTTTCAATTTTTTAAAAATAAAAAGTTTAATAAAGAAACAATTGAAATAGTAGCCCCGGCTTCTGGAGCATTCCTGTCTGTGCTGGGAGCCAAGCAGCTCCCAGCTGAATCCGACCCCAATCCTCAAAATCCACTCAGCGAGGCCCCCATCACTGCTTGGTGGCAAAGCCAGAATGGGGGCCAGGCCAAGACTTCAAAATTAGTACTTTGCCCATTTGCAGGACTGCTTTCCTGAAATAGGCAGGTACAGGTGGCAAACCCAGGCCATGTACCCGCCACCCAGAGATGACGTGTGGAAAAGGTCCTGGGGCTTGAGTTCTGTCTCCTCTTCTTAGAGCCTGGAGGAGACACCAAGCTCCTGAATGCCCCATCAGGTCACTACCCCATCACTGAGACCCAAGGCCATGGAGAGGTCAATGCCACTTACGTTTGGAGGCTCCTCAGAAAGGGCTGTTGTTCTGGACCTATTGCAACGAGAGGAAACAAAGAAAGAAGGATCTGATCAGGTTGACTGTACAAAGGACTTGGAGTCTTCTTCCAGGTATGACTACCCAACTCATACACGTAGGGAGGGGCCCCATCAATACCCAGTGGAGAAAGGAAAACTGGGTGCTCAGACACTCATGCACACACTCACGTACTCACACAAAGACACACATGCATGCACACACAGACGCTCATGCCCTGGCTCACACATCCCTCTCCTGGATGCAGTGTCCCTGAAACTGTCCTCAGGAAGCCTGCACTGGTGGCCCAGCCCATGGTCGGGATGGGGAAGGCTCTTCTTGCTGGCTAAGAATGGGTAAGCTGCCCCCCAAAAGTCCACACTCCTGTGAGCTCTCCACCAGACTAGTCATGAGCCTCGGTCTGTAACTGACTGTTCCCTACAAGCAAGGGGACACACCAGGCTAGATACATGGGCTGTGGGAGCCCCTGGGTACCCCAGATTTTTTGAGAATACTCATCAACTGTTTAGAGGCTCTGAGAATTGTTTGCCAAGGAAATCTGTTAAACTTTGCCAAGCTGAGCAGTCCCAAAATGTGATTGACCCCAGAAGCCTTTTTTTTTTTTTTTTTTTTTTTAATAGAACACCTTCTGTTCTTTGGAACTCAGTTTGGGAAATAATGCAAGTGGAAGCAGACTACTTCTGCCTCTCATTTCACCAGCAGAGCTGCGCTGGAAGGCTCTCCTGGTTTCCTGGAATATAAAAATGCAGAAAATCAGGAAATGGTTCCTTAACAACTAAGATCTTACATTTTGATAAGTTATATGGATTAGCAAAGAAGTGGAAGGGCAGAGAAAGGAGCTAGGCTGGGTGCTTCTCATTCCTCATAGTGTCTGCAGCCCTGCCTTTGTGGCCTCTTCCTCAGACTCAGAAATGCCCCAGCAGTCTAGCGAGCTCCCTGTCCTCAAATTAGACAACCTCATTGTTATGTTAAGGCTTCCACACTCAACAAGTTGACATTGCTGCCCACCATAGCTGAGGCATTATGGCATAGGAACATTCGGTCAATAATTTATTGAGCACCTACTATGTGCTAGGCACTGTCCTAGGCACTGAGAACGCAGCAGTGAAGACAGCTGAGAGGACCCTGCTCTCCCGGAGCCTGGAACCCCATGGTAAAGACCAACATGTGACAAATGCCATGGAGCCTTTATTTTCTGGGTGGACACATGGCTCTGTAAACACTAGGGGAGATTAGCAATGTCTGTGACAGAGGTGAGCAGTGGAAGTGGTAACGTGTACCCTGCTATCTAAAACTATACCAAGGGAAGACAGACAAAGGGAAAGATGACGGTAGCATGTTCAATGCACGATAACAAGCACAATGCTAAGGGAACCAGAGAAAGGAGAATATAATTCTATCAGGGGCGAGGCCTTGCATGAGGCTAGCCAGCCCAGTTCAAGGAAGAGGATAAGAATGGCACTAAGCCCCTGAGGGTCTAGCGAGCTGGCACCCAGGCCCCTTCTGGGGACAGCCTGCACCTATTCCATCAGGAGACCCACACATATCCTCTCTGTCTATGGGGTTCTGGGTGGGCTGACCCCATCTCCTACTTCCAGGGGTGGGCACGTGAGCCAGGCCTAGTCAGTCAGAGGGGCTGTCACAATTGGCTCAAAGACAGGCACATGACCAAGCCTGGACAGTGTGAATGATGACAGGAGTTATGCTAAAAATATTGGGGGAAAAGCTTTCTATGCTGAGATGGCTATTCTAAGATGGCTATTCTGTGTATACCTTGTGCAGCTGGGGGTACGCCAAGGAAAATGGAGCCAACAGAGGAGAGACATGGCACCCAGAAATGGAGAGAAAAAACGTCCCAATGACAGCCCTCAGCACCTGGATCCAGCTATGCCTGAAGTATGACCCTGGGGCTTTTTGGTCAGAGTCAGTAAATATTCTTTTTAATTTTTTTTTTTAAGTTAGTTTGAACTGATTTCTGCTGCTTGCAACCTCCAAAATCCAGACCTACGCCCTACTTCAAACATGCTGTGTAATTTTATGCATGCCTCCTACTCTGACACTGAGGCCATCAGAAAAGTGGGGTGCACACAAAATGACATCTGAGGTCCTCCTGCAGCCCTGGTACTCTACCAGGAGCCTATTGCAAAGGTTAGCACTGATGCACCCTCGCCAAGACAGAGAAATCAGCCCTTCTCAAAGTTAAGCCTGGAAGACTTATTAAAACACACAGAGCTGGGCCCACCCCAGGGTCTGAGTCAGCAATCTAACAAGCTCCCAAATGATGCCAGACTGCACATCCAGGACCCAGACTCTAAATCTGTTCTACTCTTCCCAGTTGCTTGAGGCAGGTACCCGAAGCAAAATAAAGCTCTAGCCAGGCAGGAGACCATGGCCACTTGGTCCTTAACGCAGACCCCCAATTAAGGAAAGTGCCTGAGTGATTCAAGGATGAGCCAACCTTTAAAGAACTAAAGCACCAGGTCCCAGCTTACGCCCATCCCATTGCCCACCCTTCTAGCCAGCCTCCACCCTGGGATTTAACTAAATTTTGGGGAGGCTATCAGAATGACAGAGCCTCCTGGGGCTCCGGCAGGCCCACGCTGGTCTTCCAGGAGCTGTGAACATCCCCCAATGGCTCTCTGCACCAGGCAACATGCCAGCACCAAATCCCACTGCGGGCCTAGGCCTGACACACTGCCTTGGCCTTGCTGTCAGCACCGCCTGGCGGGCCCTGGGCTCTCCCTGATTTACATCTGACTTGGCTGCCTTAAAAAGCCTCCTGTGGCTTTTGGAACGGGGACACTGCTCAGTAGAAAAGGGCTTCCCCACCACTATCCTTTCCAAGGCGGCACTGGCCCAGAGGGTCTGGCCTGGCTCAATAGCCTCTCAGCTGTGTGACTTGGGGCAAATTACCTGAGACTTCAGCTTTTCCTGTGCAAACTAGAAATAATGGTGTCTTTTGCGATGATAAGAGAGATTATGCTCACTAGGCCCTGGGCTTGGCCCACAAAGTTCAGCAGAGGCCCCGAAGCTGTGACTTATCTCCTTTACTCAGAGTGGTCCCCAGACCAGCAGCACTAGCACTGCATAACCTGGCAGCCAGACAGAAATGCAGAATCTCAGGCCCCACCTTAGACCTCCTGCACAGAAAGGGGCATTTTAACAAGATCCCAGGTGTGGTCTACAGCTTCCAAGTCTGAAGGGCCATGGTATATGTTATTATTATTGTGGTTGTAGCACCCCAAGACCAAGCCAAGATGTACCCCCAACCCTCAGACCTGGGGGACAGCAGGCAGAGGTCAGAGGTAATGAAATGTTGAGAGAGAAGAAAAACTCTCTGGTGTCTTTCAGCCTCTCCTGAGCCCCTTGGCTCAGGAGAGGGGAAGGGACACAGGCCAGGTGTGTCCTACAATAGACTTAGTGAATAGGTACTGATCACAGGACTCAGGCAAGGTAACAAAATCTACTGAAAACATTCCAGGCCTCAGATTTGGGGTTTTGGCAGAGTCTGACTGCCTATGTTCCTCTCCACAGGAGGCTGAACCTTTTGCGTTCCAGGAGGAAAATTAAATTACCCTCTTTGTGGAGCGTGGAGCTCACCACCCGGAACTCACAGCAGAGGTTGGCAGAGAGGCTGCCTTGGAAGATTCGTGCCCCAGACTAGTGTCGGGGAGCCCTGCAAGCCCACATGGAGCGGTGTGGAGACCGCCTAGATTTCTCCAGCTCCAGCCAGCAATGACCCCGTGAAAGTGCAAAGGGTCCCCACTCAAAGACTGTAACTAGAAAGGCTACTGAGCTGAAGCTCCTGAATCACCTCCCCTTTGCCCATTGTCAGTCCTATTGAATGAACAGAGCAAGAAGCTTCCACTGTCCAGGATCTTCCTGCCATACAGGGCGGGAGGGTGGGGAATGGTGTGGGGCACACTGGAGGGGAGGGGCTGCTAGGTGAGACAGCGCTAAGGTCAGAGAAACTAGATGACCGGATGCAAATGCGAAAAGATCCCATGCTGAAAAATGTTCGCTCGAATTTATAAAACTGTATGGACAACACAAAACACACCTGTGGTCCAAAACAGCCCCTGGAAGACCATTTTGTGGGGACTGGTACCGTTTTTTTCATGTCTGGGGCATGATCCTTTAGAACAACCTACACCTTCCACTGGTGAGAAGTGGAAGACAGAAAAGGATTCTGCTCAGTAGCAGTGGAGAGAGGCTGCCAGGTCTGGGGACATTTCTTTCTCTTTCTCTTTCTCTCTTTCCTTCCCTTCCTCGCTCTTTTTTTTTTTTTTAAAGGTTTGTTTTAATATATATTCTACAGATGACAGGGAAAAATCCACCTTGGAACAATGCTTTTTACTAAAAGCCCATGGCCACAGCTCCGCTCAGAGCATCTCGGAACTACAGGCCCCAAATCAAGAGGCTTCTTTCAGAGAAGGGCTAAGATCTTAAAAACCAGCAGTACAACAATTGTATCCTTAAAGGGGGCTCACTGGAACAGCACCCCACTCAGTGATGATATGCACTTCTCAACAGAGAAAAGGAAGGGTCTTTTTCCCAAATACTATGTTTCCTTACAGGTTAGGACCGAAGGCCAGAGAAAGGATAGGTAGGACTCGTCTAGATCACACAGCAAAGCCAGCAGCCCAGGGCACCCAAACCCTGAGGTCCAGGTGCCCCTGTGATAGTTTATTAAATTATTTTGTGCTCAGCTTCATCAGGACATGATTTTGTCTGTCTTGGTCACTTGCCACATCTCCAAAGGCCTAGAACAAATAAATATTGGTTGGATGGCTGGATGGCGATGGGTGAATTTAACTTCCAAGCCTGGATTGATTCAGATGTTCAAACTATAGGCTCTCATTTCGGAGTAGAGAAAATCAGAGGGCTTTTTGTGTGTGTGTGCTGAGCACCTACTGTGCACCAGGCCCTATTCTGGAGCATCCCCCTCCCCCATGTGCCCACAGTCAGGTGGGTGGACTAAAGGCAAGACCACAGAGGCCTGAGCTTCACTCTACAGGGGCTCTTTGACTCACTTAATCTTTTCTGAGTACTTACTATGTGCCAGGCATGGTTAAGGGGCTCAAAGAAAGCTTCATGAAGAAGGCAGTTTTAAGCTGGCCCTTGAAGAGTGAGAATAAGGAGGGAAGAGAGAAAGGGCCTGCAGGCTGAGTCCTGGGCAGGGCCAAGAGAGCCCACGGCTTGGTTTAGGAGCAGAAACCAGCCAGATCACAAGGACAGGAGAGAACTGGTGGCAGATGAGGGTAAACATGGACCAGGAGACGGATCATGAAGGGCCTCGAATTCCAGGATCGGGTGTTTGATTTGATTTTATAAAGCACTGGAGCCATTGAAGGCTTCTGAGCGGGAGAGTGACATGCTGAGAGCTGGCCCCAGGAAAGTAAAGAGAGATGCCCAGGAGGCATGGAGGCAGGTGAGGAGGCTATTGTCTTGAGCTGTGATGACATCTACTACCCAGAGAGGAGATACCTAGTGTCATCTGGTAATAGAATGAATGTCCTTGAAATCATGGTCTGAGTCTTCCATGAAGGCTGAGCAGCCATTATCTCCAGGTGCTGACTAGCTATGCAGCAAGAGGGCAGAGCCTTCAGGACCGCCTCCTTCCGGTGCCCTTCACCCACTAAGCATGACTCTGCTGAAATCTACAGGCCAACTTCACCCCTCCACCCCCCACCAGTCAACAGGCAACCTGGCCCCCAGGTTAAGGACTTTCTACTGGAAGGAGATAGTGGAATATGGCAGTGAGTTACTTAGCACTTTTGTGCAAAGAAGAGCTATGGGATGGTCAGGACTCTCAGAACTTCATTGGAGGGAACCTGCAGAGATGTGGTCCAGGCCTCCATTTAATGGGGAGGCTGAACTCAGAGTAGCCAGTGAGGACCCGAGGTGAGAGAACCAGAACTCAGATCTCCTGCCCTTTGGCCCAGGCCTGCTCGGACACCCACCAGCCCTCTTGCAGCTACCTCAATTCTACTCCACACAGTGATCAGAGCTGCCCACCAGGAGTCAGGCCACATGCTCCTTCCAGCGGAAGTGGTCCTGCTGTCCAGGAACCCCCATTCCAGATTCTGCAGGTGTCTCCTGAGCGGCCAAGCCCTGGGAACCTTTCGGATCAGTACGGCTCTGCCCTCTCAGCCCCTCTTCCACTCACAGTGATAAAATCAGGATTTGAGAGTCCTGACCACAGGCTATTGAAAGTTTGAGACAGAGGTAAACACTCTGTTCTTAAATTCATCTGTTTTACATAATCACTGAAAGGCAGGTGGAGCTGGGAAAGAACCACAAGTCTGTGAACAATGGCCCTTTTGATGGCCAATCTTCCCATGTTGATTTGTGCCTAACTCAGACCTCAGTCTCCTCGTCCATAAAGTGGGTGGGCAGGGAGGGTTAACTCAATGATCCCAAAGTCTCCACACTCACCAGCCAATGGCCCACTCTCCTTCAGATGTTCTCAGATGTTCCCAGGTGTTCCTTGACATAAACTGCCTGGGGTTGTTCATTAACCTCTTCCTGATATAGATCTCCCCTCCCTTGAGGCTGTGAGCTACTTGAGCACAGAGACTGTCTTCATTTATTTTAACCCTGCCCCCTGGATATGGCACTATGCCTGGCACCCAGCAAGTGCTCAATAAACGTTAGAATAAGATGGGCTCAGGTTCCAAAGCTCCTCCCCATTTCCCCTGCTTAGCTGGGGCAAGTCACTTTTTTGAGACCAGATGAACTTGTCTGGAAGATGCAGGTAAGAACCCTAAGTCAGACACAGGGCTTAAAATACAAGAAGGGTGATAAAGCAGAGTAGGTGCTCAGTTCCTTCCTGTCACAGAATGCTGAATGGCCTTGGGTTGCTTCGCTGCCTATCATCAGGGAAAGTTCAAAGTCATTGTGAGAGTGTTTCATTCACTGAGCTGGTGGCTCTCCGGATGATTAAGACAGGCCAACCTAGGTCAGTGATTCCCAAATTCACACTAGCTGTTCAAAATGGCCTGGCAGATCTGTATGTTCTGAAAAGAGGCAGTTCTACAATGGTCTGTTGTTTGAACAGAGTGAGTGGCAGAACCAAGAACAGTGTGATGCCATTTTCCTTAACAAAATAAGACCACAGCTAGCACAGATCCTAAATAACCCCTAGCTGGAAAGGAAAATCAAAACCGAAATGAAAATTGATCTAGAAAGTAATAAAAAGGAATATATATCCAACTAGACATCTGAGTTATACGGTTAAAGTTGTAGGCAGAGGAAAATGCATAATCTTAAAGTCCTCTCCACAGAGATAGACTAAAGATTAGACTGAACTTTTTAAAAATGATCTTTAAGGATCACTTTCATAATTTTGTATTGCTTGAGATATATTATTTTTTGTAATTAAAAGAGAATCCTTGGACAGTTTCCCATAAAATTAACATATCTCTACCCTATGACCTAGCAGTTCCACTCCTAGAAAAATGAAAATCTAAGCCCACAAAAAGACTTGTGCACAAATGCTCATAAAAGCTTTACTCATAATCACCCCAAACTGGAAACAACTCAAATGTCCACCAGCAGGAAAATGAATAAACAAACTGGTGCATCCATACAATGGAACACTACTCAGCAACAAAAGGAACGAGCTATCGATACAACAGCATGGATGCATCTCAAAACATCAGGCAGAGAGAAGCCAGGCACGAAAGAGTATATGTCATTCAGAGCCATTCATATGAAGTTCTAAGCTTAGCCAAACTCATCTATGGTGATAGAAATCAAAAACTCGTTCCTTCTGGGAGGAGACGGACACAGATAACTTTCTGGGGGAGCTGGACATGTTCTATATCTAGCTCTTGGTGATGGTTACACAGTTTTGTATAAATTCATCACAACTCATCAAACGGAATCTTTGCATTTCACTGCATGTAAATTATATCTCAATTTAAAAATATTTTTTTTAATCATGAAAAAAATTTTAAATACAGATTCCCAGGCTCCACCCCCAGGGATTCTATTCCAGTGTGTCCAGGCCCAGCTTGGGAATACGGAGTTGTAAAAAGTAATTCAGGTAATTCTGATGCCTGACCAGAGTTACTGCTGCATCCCCTACCCCCATACCACCCACCGGCTTTATTGTTTTGAGTGATTTGTATGTTAGTTTTTACAAGACAATTGGTTGACCACAAAGCTTTTGGAACATAAGATTTTCATTCTCTCTGCCCTCTCTCCATCACTCCTAACCCCTGCCCCTGAGCTCAGGTTTCTAAATGAAGCCTCGGACAAGGTGAGGTGAGGAGGAAACCCCGAAGCCCTGTCTAGGACAGATATAGCGCAACCTAAAAGAGGCCAGGGCTGCATGCTCCCGGGGAGGTCAAGCCAGTAAGTTAATAGCCTGTGTACCTGTTAAACATCATGTCCAGGCCGTCACCCTGTGTTTACAAAAAGAGCTCAGAGCAAAATTCACTGGCACAGAAAATGCTTTGTGCTCTGACCAGCAGTGACTGGGCCACCCTGGGTCTCCTAGACACCAACTTAGTTCCTCACTCACCATCAGGGGTCCCCTGGGCTCCCAGGTTGAACTGGCTTCTTCACTGCTGTCCCCAAACCATCTGCCAGCTGCCCTCAGAATAAAGCTCAAGCCCTTTTACCTACCACCCAAGGCCTTCCCCTTTCTTCTTTCCGACTAGGCCCCTGTGAGGCAATTGTGCATTTGCACCTGCTGTGCCCCCTGCCTGGAACATCAACTCATCCTGTTCTTCCACTCAGATGCCAATTCCAACGTCACCTTTTTTAAGAAGCCGAAGTGTGTCCTGCCTATGACCCGGCTATCAATGCACACTGAGTCTTCCTTCACTGTATCCCATGGCCGGCACAGTCATAGAAGCTGCCACACTGTTCTTTCTCCTCTGGGCTATGAGCTCCTCAAAAGTCAATATTCTACCCTGAATCCAGTGCCTGGCCAGAACTGACCTTAGCAAAGTTTATTAACCAACTAACTCAATGAGGCACATTAAAAAAGAGCTCTTGTTCACGTTTGAAGGCCACTGAGCATTTCCACATCCACAGATCCTCCCCAGAATCCACAAATTCACACAAACATTTTGGTAGATAAGTTGGCCAACATGGAAGAATGAGATGCAGCCCCAAAGAATGTGACTCTCACTTAAGACCTTTTGCAGAAATGGGGGATCAGCCCACGCCTGCAGGGTGACCCTGGGGGTCCAAGGCCAGCCCTATTTCTCACCCAGATGCTATCTAGCTGCAGCCAAGCTGCGTTCCAGGTGCTCCTTGTAATCTACTTTTCAAATGGTTCCCAAATAAAGAAATATGTTCAGTGACTCCAATGTCTTATCATTTCAGGAACTTTCAGATAAGTACAGCTCTTAAGTCCTTTGACAGGTTGACAGGTAGACAAATTAGAGTTAGACAATGCCACCCCCAGGGCCCAAACTGCCTCCTGGAGAACTGACACTTGTATAGGAAGGGTGGCAGGGCTCCCAAAGAAGACAAAGAGAAGAGAGATGGATAACTAGGGACAGAATTAAGGTACCAGTCCACACACTCACCCTAATGATTCAGGCACCTTTGTCTCTTGTTTTCCCCAGGTCCCGGTCTGATTTCAATTCCTCAAGACATTAGTTACTAAAACTCCACAGGGCCGAAACTCACAGCTGTCCAAGGGAAGGCCTTTGAAGTCTAAATCTGTCACTGTCTAGTCAAGCTGCTGTCCTCTGGGTGGCTCTCAGTTTGTCCTTCTGTAAAATAGCCGCTACCCACTAGGGCCTCCCGACTCTACAAAGCAGATGTGACCCAATCACAGCAGGATGAGCTGAAAGGGACAGGGCAGGGGAGGTTGACTGTGGTTGTGCCACAGGTTAGTACAAGAGTATCCCCAAAGGACAAAAGCTCAAGGGTGCGTCTCAGCCCTTGCCACATACCCACGGTGACCTGGGACCTCGTGACTCCCTCTAATCGGCAGCTCCGAAGCCGAGCTCGGCTTTACAGCTTACCAGAGGCTTATTCAGCCTCATCTCCCTCAATCCCCTCAAGGACACAGTGAGGCTGGCATTGGCGTCCTTACTGCCAGAGGCCCAGGGAATCACCCAAGGTCGCCTGCCGACTAAGAAAGAGGCACAGTACTTGAACTCAGCTCCCTGAGGACAAGCTCCTGCCTCTTAGATTCTGCTTACCCCATAACCAGTCCACTCTACCCATTTTACAGATGAAGACACTGAGGCCAAAAAAATAAAGATTGCCCAAGGTCAGCTGGGGGCTGAGCCAGGCCTAACACCTCTAGCCATTTTGCCAATCCCACCGTATGGTGGGTACTCATCAGCCCTTACATCCCCTCTAACCCTCCCCTCTCAACACCATCCTGATTAAATTCCTTTCCCTCTCCACCCCCACACCTCTTCATTATGCCTACCCCACACTCCCTGGATGACTCCCTGGTCGACAAGGAGGCAGGCGGTTGCTAAGTGCTCACCCGCTCTCTCTCATAAAAATAAACTCCTTCTGGCTGGGAGACTCTGGATGAGATCCTCTCCCTTCCAGCCAAGAAAAAATTAAAAAGAAATTTTAAAAAGATATCCTCCGTGACATTTATTTGAACGTCAGCAATGCGGAAGCGTGGGCCAATTTACCAAAGTCCAAATGGAGCCACGCGCCACTAAACCTCAAAACCTCAGTCGGAAGACCCTCCATTCAAGCGTCTAGTCGGTTACTGAGCTGATTTATTTCACCCGGCAGGAAATAGGGGCCTGGGCTGCCTCCCAAGCCTTTGGGACAGGTCCTGGGGAAGGCCGGGATCTGGCAGAGGCCTGGCGGTGACCAAAATAGCCAGGCTGGTGGCTCTGCTGAGCACACACCTCCAAGTGTCCTCCCTCCAGTCCAGGCTGAAGCTTTGGGGTTCTGGAGGAGATCCCCGAGATCTCTCTCTCTGGCTTCCCTGATGGGGGCGGGAGGAGAATCTTTTGCCCGTCTGAAAGAGGAACCCCCAGAAGGAAGGGGAAAAGTCAAGAGGAGTGTCTTGTCCCTGCCCACGGCCCACTTGGCTCCCATCTGTCCCTCAAGACGGCTAAATGTTGACACTACCACCTGGACGCCGCACACGGGCGGCACCCTTGGAGCAACGCCGCCCTATCACCTCTCTCCACTCAGTGCCTGCTCTGAAGAACGAGCTCGGGCCGTTCGGCCCTCTAGGCACCGGGGACACTCCCTCCGGAACAGCAGAGGACACACAAGTGCCCGCAACCAGGGACCGAGAGACACAGCCACATTCAGGGGCACACATGTGCGTAGCCAGGTACTTGAAGACACAGTCACACGACAGGTTCACACATATATATAGGTTTACACACACACACACACACACACACTGGGACACACAAATGTACACATCCAAAGACACAGCGACACAGTCACACTCAGGTAGCACAGACACACACTAGAACACACACGCACAGCCCAGGACAGAGAATAATAGCAGGCATACATGGGGGGGTCACACAGTGCATGCTGCTGGGGACATGGAAAAACAGCCACCCTCAGAAACACACAGACACACACACAGGGACGCGGAGATCCATACAGACGCCCAGTGAGACTGAGACTGAGACACACACACACACACACACACACACACACACACACACACACACACACACCTGCCGCCTGCACAAGAAGTCCGAACCCTTTCGCCAGGGAAACAATAACGGCCCCTGCAGCAGGTCTGAGCAGGCGACCCTCCGTCACGCCCTCGGTGGTGAAAGGGGCGCCGCGATGGGCCGGGGAGGAGGTCGGGGCTGGCGCGAGCGCAGGGACGGGGCAGGGGCTCCGCGCACTGGCTCCCTCTCCCTCGGGTACCTGGAGCGGTCCTGCGCTCGGCTGCGCTCGCTTCCACTCGCCAGAGGCTGCCCGCGCGCCGGATCTCTGGCTGGCCGGGTCCGCGCTCCGCGCTCCGCGCTCTTTCTCGGCGTGGCTGGGTCTCCGGGCTCGCGGTCCTCGGAGCTCGGCGACGGCAAGCGAGCGGGGCTGCGACTAGGGCCCGGAGCTCGGCGCAGGCGGCGACGAGGAGGAAGCGGTAATTTATAAGCGGCTTCTTCCTGACCTCGCGTGTCTGTTGTCTGAGCAGGCAGCTCTCAGCATCACCCATCCTGCTGGGTGGAAAAATACCAGCTTGGCCGGGCTGGGGGCGGGGTCAGGGAGGGGCTGGGGCGGGGCCGGAGCGCCCAGTCCCGCCCTACACGCGGACACACACACGCACGCACACACACACACACACACGCACACACGCACACTCGCACCCCACACACGCACGCGCGTACGGGCTCGGACACACAAAGAGCCCAGGCTCGCCGAGCGCGCGCGCACACACCCTCAGGCCGCGGGCGAACCCTCGGCCCAATGCTGCCTCCGCTACAATGCACTTTTCCGGAAGACCCTTACTCTCCAACCCCCGGTGCCAAGTGATACAACCCGTCCTCAGCCACCCTCCCGCCTACGGATGAGGAGCAAGAAAGCCCCTAACCCCGAATCGCTCCCTCCCCTAACACCAGCCTCCGAACCCCACCACTTGCCCATCCACCTGGTTCACAGGAGAAGCTTGCGATTCCTTCAGTGGCGAAGTCCAAACCACTCCACTGAGTCCTCCTGGTCACCCAGGTTCTCTAAGCCTTGATATGCACCTTGAAGACATGGACACAGCAATTCTCCCTTTCTGCCACCCCAGGCATGAGAGTGCCCCGAGATTGTATGTGAAAGCAGTAAAGAGCTCCCCAGATTCTTAGCTTTGCCCTAGCTGGGTAACCTTGGGGGAGTTACTTAGGCTCTCTGTGCCTTGGCTCCCTGATCTGTAAAATGGAAATAAAAATAGTAGAACTTATCTCCTCTGGCTGCTGCGAAGATCCAAGGTTAACAGTGTAAAGCACTCAGAACAGCACCAGGCACTTAGGAAGTGCCAAGTGAGTGTCAGCTACTGAGACTATTTTTAAATGAAAATGGGGAATGTGCCATTATTCTTGTCCTTATTTGCATGAGCGGGTCCTCAGAGACCATTTTCCTTCCATAACCAGCCCCTGACTGAGCATGAGGAGGAAGTGCTGTGTGACTTCTAGCAAAGCCTTTCCCCTCTTCTATTCTCAGTTTTCTCCTCTAACTTTCTCTCATTCCCTCTCTGCACCTATGAGGACAGCTATGAGGCTATGAGGACAGCTTGTGGATCCTTCCACTTTTTAGACTGAGAATAAAGAAATACCAAATGAGCCCCTGGCCCCATAGAGCTACCTACCCCTCCCAGCCCACATACACGTCAGACCTGGCCCAGCCAGGACCCACTGCCTGGAAGAGCTTAGCTTCATAACTCCCTCTTCCTGAGCAGCCACGGAGATGGACCAAGGATGCTGAATAGCAACATTCTGGAGATGACACTGCCTCTCCCTGGCTTCCTCATTGGGGCCCCCTGCTGTCTGTCTCTATCGTGAGCTTCTCGCTGGCTACCCCCACCTGGCTCCAGCCAAGCCAGACACTGGCCACTCCTGGCACATACCCTTCCTTACCTTCCTACAGTGCCTTTCCTGCCCTTCTCTACTGGCCCCAATTGCCCCTCCCTCCGGAAAGCACACAGGGACCAGCAGTGGCTCCAGTGTCCTAGCCACCCCAGGTGGCATCCACTTTTGGGCACTTCAGTTCTCTCCTTTGAGTTCAGGGTACCTGCACCCCTTTTATCAGTGAGGAAACCAAAGGAAGAGGAGAAGCAACTGATCCCCACATCTCTCGCCTTCTCTTGATGGGAAGGAAGTCACTTCATGAATTGAGAGAGCAGACAGCAAGCAAAAACTCCCAGACTCCTTGTGCTTGCGTCACTGCACAGAGTGCAAAGTGGCAGGTCATAGTGTGGGGAAGTGACTCTATTTGAGGTTAGAACCATCAGGAGGCTTTGACGAAGCCGCTGGGTTGAGAAGAAGGGAGGCAGAACTGTATTTCAGGCAGAGGAAGGTACTAAGTGAGCAAAGGCCCACTAGCAAGAGTAATGGTGGACCTAAGCAAAGGCGATGTGGCCCAGCTGAGGGAGGCAGAGAGTGAGTGAGGGCAGCGAGGCCATGGGAGGAGTGAGGGGAGCAGCAAGTCCAGGGCTGCAATTTGGAAATGCCCATTGGATCATCTGAACTCCAGACAGGCAGTGTAGTACAGATAGTGTCAGTGCAAGACAAATGGACAAGTCTCATCCAACAATCTGCCTTCCTCCTCTAGACCATCAACTTCATTAGGGTTGGGACCTTGTCCTTTATGCCCAAATATTTGTCGCATTTATTTAACAAACCCTTATATAGCACTTAGCTACATGCTGGGCACAGTTCAATGCATTTAAATATATTAACTTGTTGAATCCTCGTAACAACCCTGTGGGGTAGACACAATTAAACTTGCCCATTTTCCAGAAAGGAAAACTGAGCCACAGAGAAATTCAGTAACTTGCCTAAGGTTGTTCCGTGGGCACGTAGTAGAGCTGGAATTCAAACCCGGGCCATCTGGTTCCAGGCACGCAGTCTTAAATGAAGAGATTCCTAGGCCCTGGGTGGTTGTCAGACGAAAACCTAGCCCCAGAGGGCAGGAGAGAGAGAGGGAGTAGAGTTGAGGAGCCAAGCTGTGCTGCCACTTCAACCCCAAGGAAAGGCGGATAAGAGGTTGAGAAAGGCTTGGGTGGTGGGGAGATGTGAGGGAAGAGTAATGTCAGGTAGAGAGAGCTCAGCGTGGAGCCAGAGACCCCCAGTTTCCATTCTCCTCTCTGCTGCTTCCCAGCGGTGTGATCCGGACCTGCATGCCCGCTCCCTGTGCCTCTCAGTTTCCTCATCCATGATATGGGACAATAAATCCTGCCTTATTGAGCCGTTGTGATGAGAGATCTCAAACTGGGGTTTGGGGGGTTGCTTGCACTAAATCCAGCTTCCAGATGTGCTTCTTTGGCCTTCACTGGGCTTTAAAATATTTGAGTTAATATTGAATGAATATTATTAACATGAATAAAAACTTGAGAGTTCACATTTTAGAAACCTGAAGATCTGCATTCTCTGGGGGGAAAAAATGACAAGATGGAGCTACTTCAGGCCCGTTATCTACCTGTCTACCATCATTTGGAACTGAGTGGCATCAGCCACACCCTCACATAGGGGGCATGGGCTCTCTAGGGTGCCACTGGCCCCACCTGGCTAGTTTCCTCATTTATGCCACCTACCCCGACCCTGCAGGGGGCTGAGTTTGAAACCCATGGTGTACTCTGTGCACTGTCCCTGCTCCCTTGCCAGAGGATGTCATCCGGAAGCTCTAGGAAGAAACTATGAGTATCGAGGAACCAAAACCATTGGTGACAAGAAGGGAACTTCAAGGAAACCCAAACAGCAGTTTCCTTCAGAAGCCGCATGCTCACCTGAAATTCTATTGGGACTACCTTTTCCCATTTCAAGAATGAAAATCAATAGTTGGGAATAGCTCAGAGGGCATGTGAGGTGAGATGGCCAAGTGTCAGGCTTCAGTCTGCTGCCCTGAATTTAAAGGCAGTGAATGAGATTGTGAAAAAGCTATTTGATGACGCTTTTTTCAGCATCTGGCAATAATAAAATAAAATTGATCCAGAACTTTGAACAAAATTCTTTGTCCCTTGCCACAGAATAGTTTGTCTTATCTTTCAGGTGACTGATAAGAGTTGTTGCAATGCTAGCTGGAGGTCCAGCCATTCTGGGCCATCTGGTCAGCACAAAGAAACCCATCACCACCAGCCCATCTGAGCCAGGATCAACTGGCCAACCTCCTATACCTCTCAGAACATCATTCCCTGAGGAGATAAAAAGACAGTGATGGAACTGCTCAGTGGTCCCCGTCCTAGTCACTTTCTCCTGGGCATACCCCATGTGCACACGTCTCTGTAGTACAGACAGATGGCTGTACCACAGAAGTTTTGTCAGAGCATCTGAGACTTTGGGAATACACTCCTCACCCACCGACCCATCTCTTGCCTGCTTGCAAAGCTCAGCTTCATCTCTCGTGGACTGTGTGAAGTAGAATGAATCCTGTAACCTCTCTGTGCCTCAGTTTCCTAATTTGGAAAGCCTTTTAATCCTAACTCCTATGCCCCAGGTTGTCATGAGGGTTAAATGGAGATGATTCACAAAAAAAAAAAAAAAGCACTGAGTTTGGTGCCTGGCAGGACACTTGCTGACCTTCCTGCATGTGTGACCTGGACTTTTCCTCCTCTGCCTCCTCCCAGGCTGTTCCCTCCCCTATATTGTTCTTTCCCTCAAAATTCTTTGCCCATTGCCCTCCTGCAGCCTGGATCTCAGCCCAACTTGGAGCCCCAGAGTAGGAGCACCCAGAAGCCAGAGAGCCCTAACAGTGCCTAGCATTGGAGCACAGAGGATCCCAGAAAACCCTTGCCAGATGTGGTCTGTGGGTGGCAAGCCTCCAGGGTTCACTTCCTCCTCCCCCTTAGTGGGAACAGCAAATCTGCCCTAAGGAAGGGAGAAAACACAGTGCAGGAGACAGACCAGCAGGGGAGGGAAGACACATATGCACGTAAATATATTCACCAATGCTGCAGATGCTCTCCAGCTCCTCAGCCACCCCTGGCCAGGCCATTGTCTCCCTTCTGGTGACTGGGAGCGTGGAGCAGGGTGGGGAGGGGTCGGGGGGGGGCGCTCCTCCCTGGCTTCCTCTCCTGCGTCCCCAACCCTTCTTCACTCAGCAGCCAGAAGGGTAGATAGAGGGATCCTGGGACTCTCCTCCATTCCTGATGGGGAGCATGGGGTGGCAAAACCACTGCGGAAACATTTCAGCAATTTTTTATAAGGTTTAAACATCCACTATCAGTCAGTAATTCTGTCAATCTAAGAACATCCCAACCTGTAGAGAATTTTTATGATAATCTTTTCGAGCCAAACAGAGGATACGCCCGGAAGCAAGATCTCAACAGACTGAGAAAAATGCTTCCAAAAAATGACAGTCTGCAGCTTGTTTTATGCGTTTGGAATGAAAGAGAACAGAAGGAAGATTACTTGACAGTGGGAGAAAGTAAGGCGGAGATCGGATTACGGGATTGCTCTGTTGGGGGTGGTCTTGTCTTAGAAAGAGATATCTGAAAAGAGGTTAACAAAGGTATGTTAACCTAGATGAATAGAAACAATGATCAGGGCTTGCTTAAGGCAAAGATAAGCCTTTGGCCAAAGAAGTGAGAAGCCTGGGGGTGACTACCCACCAAGACCTACCCAGTTAGGAGTTTATGGTCAGATCACTCCGTGAGATTACTTTCCGTAGAACCCGTTTTTCACCCACAATTCTATACCTGATGTTAAAAAGAAAAGCCACAGCCCCAAAATGGCACAGCTCATGCTGAAAGCCCGTGATATCAAACCTAGATGTAATACCTAACCCAAGTGCAGTTTTGGCTTTCTCCAGAAATGTAATCAACCGGTCTGGAATTTTCTGCTCCATACCAATGAGGTAATCTGTCCCGAGGGCCCCCCTACATTTCCCCAAAGAAGAGGCAATCTGCATGATAAAACCCTCCTTGTTTTTCCCCCAAAAGGAAGATGTCCCAGCCCTCAAATAATCCTTTCTTTTCTCTTGCTAATAGCTTCTTCACCCCACTCTTCTTTTCTATAAAAGTCTTCCATTTTGTACTATCCCTCGGGATGCCTTCTGTTTACTAGATTGGATGGTGCCTGATTCATGGATTGCTTAATAAAGCCGATTAGATCTTCAAATGTACTCAGTTGCATGTGTTTTCGTGTAAGACTTGTACAATAATGTGAATGGCAGCAGTATTCATAATAGCCAAAAAACAGAAATAGCCTTGGTTGTGTACATCCACAGGAGGATGGAAAAACAAGGCAAACAGATGAAGGACTCCTGAGAACCAGGAGGCCCCGGGAGG
>NW_006432447.1:601605-603113 GCF_000325575.1 Pteropus alecto
CAGGCGGGTGAGAGAACAGCATAGATCACGTGGCTGTGCGGTTCCATTGATAGGGACTTTCCTATTAGGTGAAGTAAATCTACGGTCCTGGAAATCAGAGCAGTGATTGCCTCTGGGGGTGAGGGACGAGGAGTTGGCCTATAGGACCCTGAGAGACCCTTCAAAGGGTTGGAAAGGTGAAGGCCACCCAGGTGTATACATATGTAAACACCCACGGAGCTGTGTATTTTAGATTTGTTCATGTCACTCAATGCAACGCAGACTTCAATGAAAATCAAAAGATCCTCAAACCTACTCAGTTCTCTTTCCTGCTTGAACCTCTGGGACAGCCCCCACCACGCTGACACTAACTAAGCTCGCACTCCTCACAGCCTCTGAAATGCGCCGCCCCCCGCCCCCCACCCCGCGCTGCATCTCTGTCACTCACGACCCCCACCCCCTCCAGCCACATTGGTCTCCTGGCTTCCCCTCAACCCCAAACTCCTTCTGCCAGTGGAACCTTTGCTTTGGCTCTTCCTCTGCCCTTCCCGTTTTACCTTCAGCCCTCCCCAGGGCTGGCTCCTTCCCACCCTTGGGGCCTCAGCCAACACCTCCTCCCTGAAGACCTTCCCTGACCACTGAATCTCAGATAGCCACCTGCCCCTCCCCCAACACTGTGGCTTGCTCTGGTTTTCCTTCCATCCTAACTTGGAGCACCTTATGAATGTACCTCGTTCACTTATATATTGACCTGTTTGTATCTGTTTCCACGTCTAGGTGTCCACTTCACATGGGCAGGGCTGAGTCTGCTGGGTCCAGCGCCACATCCCTAGGGCCCAGAGAAGTGCCAGGCCCATGGTAGGTGCCCAACAAATGTCTGCCGAATGAATGGCGTTGTAGCTGCCTACAGTTACCATACACACCCACACATGGGAGCACCCTTCCTACACACACACACACACACAGACACACACACTGCAAAACTAACTGTCCATGTAGCTGGAGGTAGACGGGCCAGTCTTGAAGACTGTGCATTCAACCCCACCAGTGGGAGCCCTCTCCCCTCCCCTTTTCCTTAGAGAGACTGGGATCCGAGTCCTGAGGGATTCTTAATGGCTCCGTAACCCTGAGGGGTTCTCAAAGTGTGGTCCCCAGGCCAGCAGCAGCAACACATCTGAACTTGCGAGAAATACACAGTCCCAGGTCCCTCCTAGACCTCCTGAATCAGGAATTCTGGCTGGGGCCCAGTGATCATGTTTCACAAGCCCCCTGATGGGGCTTCTGATATGCCGCTGTAAGACAGCACCAGTTCTCAAACTAGGCTGCCCATTGCCATCACCCGGGAAACTTAAAAATCTTGCCGTCTGGGTCCCATCCTTAGAAATCCTAATTTAATTGGGCGTGAGGCTTTTTAAAAAAGAAAGTTCTCCAGGCAACTTGAATGTCTCATCAGAACTGAGCATCTTTGACTTAGAGGGTGCTGTGGCCTCTGGGAGCATCACAGGCTCCCAGACATACCCAGGCAGGCC
>NW_006432447.1:603129-610366 GCF_000325575.1 Pteropus alecto
CCCGGGCCTCTCACTGGCTGCCTTCTTATATTTGGTTATTTTTTCCTCCCTCCCCAAACACAACAATTCAAAATATTCCCAGCTCCCAGACAATAAACAAAGCCGGGGAGGCAAGCTCCCTGACTGTTTTGTTCCCACTTATGGCCTGATCCAAGGCTGGCCTGATTGGGCCCTCGGGACTGGTCATCTGAGCCAGGCGGGGTGGGCCCTGGCTCGCACGCAGGCCATCCCAGCTCCACTCCTGGAATCCCAGAATCCCTCAGCTCTAGGTGACCCCAGACACTCTCTGAGGCCACTTCTTTAGGGAAATGGAGGCTCCGAAAGGGCAAGTGATTTGTCCTAGGACACACAGCAGTGCTGGTTTCTGGCCAGCCATAGGGCAGATGTGTGGCCTCTGGGGGCTGGAGAGACCTGCACCACCCTTACCAGCTGCAATCTTAGGGTAGGGACCAGTCCCAAAGTGAGGCTCAGTTTGTCTATCTAGAAAATAAAGATGGCACTGTGAAGGATTACTGTGAAGGTCAGGGCCTATACAAGGTGAGTACTCATAATTATTGCTGTCATTCTGATTCTTTTTGTCATCTTGGAAAAATGGAACAAGCAAGAGAGAAGACTGCATGGAGGATGGTGGGAAAGAGGTATATAGGAAATTATCCATCTGGATCCCACATAGGGGATGGAAAGAGAAGAGACAGGTCCAGGTTACCAAGGACCGTCTTAGACCAGCACTGGCGGAGGAGAAAAGCCAAAGTCTTCGCTGTACAAATGGGGAAACTGAGGTACCGAGGCTGGAGGTGGTTTGCCACGTGGGACTGGAAGCTGGTCTCCAGGGGTATTATCAGAGTTTGTGCTTGGATGCTAATTGTAGGTGTTAAGGCTAATCTCCATTTGTGTTTTGAAAGGCTTGGGTCCGGCCCATTCTTTTATTTGACGAGTGCCTTGTCCTCTGTGGGTCAGGCCCCTCGCTTTGGCGGGGCCTGCCCAAGACAACAATGGAGGCCCATATGCATCTGTCTCAATATTGAAAAGTTGTACACCAAGCTGCTACACAACTAAATAAAACCTAGCCTGTTCTTCCACCTTAGCAGGTGTATTTTTGTGGTGGGCTGGAGGCCAGGTTTGAATGACAAATTCTGTCTCCTTGAAGTCTTATATTGTAAGTAGTGGTGAGAGAGAACCAGCCCCACCTCTGTGGCCCCGGCTGGTGATCTACCCCTCGCTCCTCTCCTGCTGCCCCTGGCTCTGCCCTCATCCTTGAGCAACTTTGCACACATGCATATGTGACAACCTGGCATCCCATTCCAGCGCTGCCACACTCTGCAACTCCTCAGATAACTCTGCTCATCTCTCCTTGGGCCTGGGGTGCATACCAGTGGACCTTTCCACCCTCAGGTGGATGGATGGGGGAAGAGGCCCACTGTCAGGCACTCTGGGTTCTGGGGTGTGTGCTGTCTCTGGGTGGGCACTTCTCTTTGGCTCTGAAAAATCCTCATTTTGTGGGAAGGTGGTCCCAGGGGGCCCTCTAAAGCACAGGCCTCTCCATATAGGATAGCGACAGTATCTCCTGCACACAGTTGATGGGAAGATTAAAAGAGTTAATTCAGGAAAGAGCTTTGCACAGGGCCCAGAATATTGAAAGGCACAGTTCACATTATTGATGGTGATGTTAAGAAGCCCTGTGGCAAGACCAACATGCAACAGGGGAAACAGACATGCAACAGGAGGAAGCGATATTTATTGAGCTCCTACCATGAGCAGGGCACTGAGCCAAATGCTCACAGGCATGACCTCATTGACCCTTCCAATAACCTGGGAGGAAGGGACACATTTCACAGATGAAAAGACTGAGGCTCAGAGATTATAAGCTGCCTATTCGAGGCCACACAGTGGAACTGAGATTTGAATCCAAGAAGATCAGACTTTAAGCTATGACCCTGCTCCTTCTCATGGGTCAGAGCAGGCCATGGAAATGAAGAAAAGAAAGAGAAGCAGAGGGTCAGAACAGGGGTGAAGGAGATGCCTGCTTTGGATGAACCCCACGAACTCCGTAGTTTAGCATGTGACCATATGAAACAGGATGTGGGGCAGCTGTCTGCATGGACTCTGTTTTTCAATCCAGATGGTCCAATGCAGTAAGATGAAAAAAATCTTGTGATCATCGCTTGAATTATAACCCTCAATATGAGCCGAATTTTGCCCAAGTCCAGTTGCCTCGAAGTGTAGTAAAAATTCTATCTGGCCTTCCCTTGGCTATAATTGCCCTGGAATTAGAACATACAGACTGTCTATTTGCTCGGCTTTCAGAGTTTACTGCCCCTGCTCTGTGTCCATGTACTTAGCCCAAGGCCACTTGGGTACAACCCAAGGCCGCTAGACAGACTAAGAGGTCTCTGATGCATGATTTCCTGGAGAGCCCATAGGAGTTCAGCTCAAATCCAGACTTGGACACCAATGCTGTGTGACCTTGGGCAAATCGCTGAACTTTTCTGGGCCTCAATTTCTTCATACATAAGGGGAGAATGGGTTGGAGGTAGGCAATGGTCACTCCCGAAGCCCTAACCATTGGAGACTTCTCAGAATGGGATATTTTTAGGTAATAAGGGAGTTTTGTCTTTTCAATTTTTCATCCCTCTGATGAATCAAAAAGTCTGAGTTAGGTGCTTATGTGTCTTCAACACCCTTTGTCACTTGATCATCACCTTTTTCAACAAAAGTGACCTCAGATCACAGCTGTCCAGCAACTGCATCTGGTTAGATTGGCTGGTTTTCACTGTCTTTATTTTTAAGGCTCCTTCTATTTATGGAAAGCATCATGGTCTTCCATTTATAGCAGTGATGGGAGATTTACTTTTTAACAAAAGATGGGCACGTTGTTTAAAATGAGTCCATTTGAAGGAAAAACAATTAAATGAGTAACGATACAGGAAGTGTATGAGTTTCCTCGCACGGCTATAACAAAGGACCACAAACCGGGGGAGGGGGAGTGTTTAAACAACAGAAATGTATTCTCTCAATTCTGGAAGCCAGAAGTCTGAGATCAGGGTGTCTCAGGACCACACTCCCTCTTGGGCTCTGGAGAGAATCCTTCCTTGCGCCTTCATAGCTTCTCATGTTTTCGATCCCTCCTCAACATTCCTTGATTTGCAGCAGTTATCACTCCAATCTCTGTTTCTGTCATCACATGGCACTCTCCTGTGTGTCTCTGACTGCACATGGCATTCTCTTCTGTGTCCAAATTTCCTTCTTCTTATGAGGATACCAGTCGTATTGGATTAGGCCCACCCTAGTGACCGCATCTTAGCTTGATTACATCTGTACACACCCTATTTTCAAATAAGGTCACATTCACAGGTGCCAGGAGTTCGGATTTTGGGGGGACACAGTTTAACCCATAACAAGTGAACTGTGGCCAAAAAAAAAAAAAAAAAAAAGCTTTTACAGATAAACCTGACCATGATTTGGGGAACTCTGCCCAGGCCAAAAGCGCATGGGACAGGGACCCTAACTCTGCCTTCACAGCCAGGGCCCCTTGGGCAGTTCCATCATCCATCTCTGAGCCTTGGTTCCCTGGGATTTTAAAACTGGGTTCCACAGAGTCCCAAGGGGGGACCTGGGGAGACTTGGGGGAAGGGAAAAGGGGCAGGACTCCAGGCCCCCCAACATCACTACCGCTTTGCTCCAACCATCACAGAGACAGTGGAAAAATATTTTGTTTGACAAAAAGACACCAAAATAACTCACCAAATAAAAAGACTTGAAAACCATTGGGTTAGCAGATCTGTGTGACTCCTCCCAGCCCAACACACTTCAAAGAGAGGACCAGCTGCTGCTCACTTTCCTCTGGGAAGAAAGTGTCTATGCGGACAGGCTTTGCCCTTAGGAAGGTCACTGGTCTCAAAGGTCCCCACTGAACCCCACTAAAGAGGAACCTGGAGGAGGCAGCTTGGACTTGCTGCCCTCAGCTCACAGGCACCAGCCACCCTGAGACATTTCAGTTTCCTTAAACCACTGCTGAGCATCTTTCTGCCTTGGGGAGTTAGTGTATGCTGTTCCCTCTGCTGGGCACATTCTTTCACCCCTGCGTCCCCTGGCCCCTCCACTCCTGTGGTCTCGCTCTCAGGAAAGTCTTCCCTGACCTTCCTAAACCAGCGAAACCCCCACACCATTTTATAATCTCTAGAATACGGTTCACCCCTGGCTCAGTATCAGACTCATCTCGGGAGCTTTTTAAAAATGCCCATTCCCCGGGGCCACTTCCCGAGCTTCTGATTCTTTTGGTCTGGTTTGAGGCCCAAGAATCTGCAACTTAACCAGTTTCCCTGCTCATTATAATATGCAGCCAAGGTTGAGACTGGCTGACTAATAATTATAATGATCCACATAATTCAAAATTTCCATAGCCGACAATTTCTTGAAAAACGGAAACTTTAGAACTAATTTGGTGGCAAAACTAGAGATTTTGTGAAGCTATCTAGAAGCTTCATTTAGCCCATATACTGTGAGTAGGCTTCACAGTAGAAATATCAGTCCGATTGAGTAGGGGGCTGTCCAGATCCTATGGGGTGATATGTAATGTATGGTATGTGTACCATGTTGCTTTTCTAATCCCAATCATGTTTGGACTCAGGGGTCTGGAGAGAGGACTGTGGACCCTACACTGTAGTCGGTGATGGCTGCCATTTCTAGGCAGTGTCGCATGTATGTGACCCAGAGGGGAGTTCTTAACGTGCCTGGCTTACCTGATTCTCTGCTTCTCTGTGAGGAAGACACAGTCTCCAATCTCATTTTACAGAGGAGGAAACTGAGGCTCAGAAGGCAGTAACTTGCCCAAGGTCTGTCACCTAGGAAGTGGGAAAAATGAGAATTCTACCCAGGCAGGCTTAGAAGCCTGTTTTTCTTGGCCTCGGCCCTAAGGACAAACAGGGAAAACATTACTGAAGGCTTGTGTCTATGGCACCTGTGTGCCTTGCTAGTCTGGGCAAGGACTATGGCCAGCCATTAGATCTCTAGGCCTGGCACATGCTGGGTGCTCAGAGTCCCAGCAGGGCAGGCTGGCAAAGCTGGAGCCAGACAGCTGGGTGGGGAGGCATCTGTGCCCGTCTCCCTCAGAGGCCTGTACTTGGAGCAGAGACCTGCTGCTTTGGCCATCCTTCAAGCCCAAGGGACAGATTCACTGTCCTTAATCCTCCTCTTGAATCAAGCCACTGCTTGTCACCAACCTGCCTGGGACCCCTTGGAGCAGCCTTTCCAGTTCTGTCTGCCTTTCCAAGCTCAAAGGCATACAGGTCCGAGTCTGTGGAAAGAGCCCTGGATCTAGAGTCCCCCTGGCTGCTTTGGCCTACCATCCTCCTCTGTAAAATGCAGATCATCCATGCAGCAGATTAGGAAATGGTCATGATACTGTATAGCTCTGCCCATTAAGAGGTGGGATCTGTTCCTACTGCCCTTGAGTCAGGGCTAGCCCTGTGACTTCTTGGGCTTATTGAATGTGGTAGGAGTGACGCTTATTGGGCTTATTGAATGTGGTAGGAGTGCCAGTTTCAAGGCTGGGCTGGTGAGGAGTAAATGAGGCTACACTCTAGACAGTACCTGGCACAGAGAGGATGCCCACTAAATGCTGGTGGTCTCCTGTTCCTGTGTCAAAATGCTTTTTAAGGATCAAAGGTAAAAGAAGGAAGGTGAGCCTCTTGTGGATTTGGTGATTTTTAGCACTAATGTCATTTCACCTGAGATTGGTTCCCTTCTCCATGTCTTTGTTACAGAGGGGCTCCTGTTGGTTGTTTAAGGTTAGGCACCCTTTATGAAAGCCCTCCTTGACTAGCGTTGTAGATCCCAGGGAATTCATGAGAATGCACACACACACACACACACACACACACAGAGAGAGAGAGAGAGAGAGAGAGAGAGAGAAAGAGAGAGAGAGAGAGAGAGAGAGAGAGAACAAGAGAGAGAGAGAGTGTGTTGAGAGAGAACTCTAACCCTGAAGGAGTGGGCCTCAGAAGAGGAGCTCATAAAAGGGCCTGAGGAGGAGTGGTGGGAGGTTGAAAGAAACCAGAAGGTGTTTTGGAAGCCGAGAGAAGAGCATGGGAATCGTGAACGAGTAGAGGTTAATGGAGTCAAAGTAAGCTCAGTGAAAGAGATTGACAAGTGACAACTGAATGTATGCCCTGGAGATCAACTATCAGCGACTCTGGCAAGATAGGATTCCATGGAGTGCAGGGGACGAAGACTGAACACAGTGGCTCGAGGAATAAGCTGGATGAACAGGTGAAGGCATGGAGTGTAGACATATTATGTTCACAAATATTCTCTTATGCATGTATTGCTTCAACTTCCATCTGGGAGCACCTCCTTTGTGTCTAGAGACTGGAGGACACAGAAGTCAAAAGAACCATTTACATCTTTAAGAAATGTGAGATCTAGATACAGAAAACAAACTGATGGTTGCTAGATGGAAGTGGGCTTGGGGGCTGGGTGGAAAAGATGAAGGGATGAAGAACTACAAATTGGTAGTCATAAAACAGTCACGAGATTTAAAATACAGCATAAGGAATATAGTCGATAATATCGTAATAACTATATATGGCTCCAGGTGGGTACTAGACGTATCAGGGGTATCACTTCATAAGTTATACAAATGTCTAACCACTATGTTGTATACTTGAAACTAATACAATATTAAATGTCAATTGTAATTTAGTCTTTGTTAATTAAAAGAAAAAGAAATGTGAGCTCCATGAGGAAACACAGAGATAATGAATGAATAAACAAATGAATAAGTGACATTTCCTTGGGTAGAATACCCCTCAAGGGCTAGCCCTCCTCCAACACAGCCCCCGGGCCTAGAGCACAGGTTCTGGAGTAGGACAGCCCTAGCACTCCTAGCTCCAAGCTCTGTGACCTTGGGCAAGCAACCGCGCCTCTTGGCACTTTGGCATCCTCCCTTGTACCATGGAGCTGTGGTAACTGCCAACCCTTCACACTCTCTGGTGAGAAGGAACAACAGACTCCAAGGAGGGAGAGCTCAGTGGACAGCGGTGTGAGTACAAGAGGCTCCTCTTAGCTGGCAAATCCCCCAGGGAGCTGTGAGTTTGATCTTTTATGTTTTCATAAAACACACCTGACCAGGTGGATATCTGTTTATTTTAGAAGGGGAAAAAGAAAATAGGGGAAAGGGCTGTGTGTGGGGATGAGGCAGGAAGGGAGACAGGGGAGAGAGGAAGAGAGGGGAGGGGAG
>NW_006432447.1:610382-629947 GCF_000325575.1 Pteropus alecto
CAGGAATGCTCCTGGGCACACCTCACGCGCCAGCCCCTATCCTTAGCTCTTGTACCTGTTGATTCACTTAATCCCCACAGTAGCCCAGTGAGGCAGGTGCTATTATCACCCTCACTTTGCCAATGGAGAAATGAAGCAATCTACCCTCAGGTGACAGAACCTGGGGAGCAAAAGCAGGATTGCAATCCTGACCGTCTGATTCCAGAGCTGGCAGAGAAGGGGATGCCTCTCTGAGCAGACGGAGCTTGCAGCCTTGGAATGAGGCCTGGAACGGCCACAGACTCATGTAGGACCCTGGCCTCTTTGGACTCCAGTTACCAAATGTGAGCAATACAGGGCTGAACTCTGCCATCTTGAGTTACCCAGGGGCTCCCCTCTCTTGGCCTCTTCCTGCTCCTCACTGGGAGCCCCAAGTCAGTCTCAGCCTCCTAGGAAAGTCCATGTCACCCAAAGAAACTCTCCCAAATAGAAAGAGCCCAAGATTTTCCCTGACTTAGGCCCTGCCACTCTGCCCAGCCCTTGCCAATACCCTTCTCACTGGCTTGGCCTCCGCTTTAGCCGCTGGGGAAAAGGCAATTCACATGTCACTCTCCTGCTAAAGAAACTTCAGTAGCTACCTATTATCCACCGAATGATCACATCCCTCAGCCAGTCCTCCAAGTCTCCCAATCCTACCTCTTCAACTTGACTGCCAGCATCTCCCCTAAATCCTCCCACCAGCCACATGAATGGATTCTCTTTGCTTTGATTTTTTCCACTGTGTATCTTTGCATGAGCAGTCCCTCTGTAGGTCCACCCTCCTATTCCCCAGGCCAAGCTACTGGCTACTCTTGAATTATATAACAGAGCTTGTGAACCTGTCTCGCTTAGTGCCTTTTGTGCGACTACTTCTGAGCTCCTTGACCAGGGATGGAGTCTAGCCCTCTCTATACCCCCTGCACCTTACCACCTCCCCAGCCTGTACCCCCTGTACTGAAACCACCTCCCCAGCCTGTACCCCCTGCACTCGAACCACTTCCTCAGCCTCAGGGAGAGAATCACATGGTGGTAGGAGCTCTCAGCCAGAGAAGTGGCAGGAGATAAAACTCGGTGGAGGTCCGTGTCCTAATGTGGGAATGTCAGGCAGCAGGGACTTAAGGCTTCGGCATGAACTTGAGAAGCTAGCGAGTCCTCCCTCTCCTACACCCAGAGCATTGCAGAAGACGTCATCCAGGAGGCTTTTGAAAATTGGTATACCTGAGCTTGTTATTGCCAACCGTTCCACTGTAAAAAGCTGCCATTCTGTGCCCATTTCAGTGATTCATGGAATTGAATCAGTCAGCAGTTAAAGGAAAGCCTCAGCTCACCACAGACCTCCCCGGTTCCCATCAGGAGGACTCTAAGTGCTTCTTCCAAGTGTGAGGTTTCCTTGAGACCAAAATTGCATACTGGCTGTGCCCCAGGGTTGGCAGGAGGCGACTGCCATGGGGCCTGTTTTCTTGGCCTCCAGGAGTCTCATATCCCTCTGCCCGGCCCAAAGGGGTGGCACTGACGGGAGGGCCGGCAGTGGGGGTCTGGGAGATGAGGCAACGCTGGCACAGAGGCAGGAATGGGGGACTTGAGAGGTGGCCTAGGAGTGGGCAGGAGGTGAGATGGGTAATCTGAGGCAGGCCACTGCAGGTCCCAGGAGACCTACAGGCTGGGCCGGCCTAACTCAGTGGGGCTGCAGGCCAGGAAGTTCAGACAGCAGTTGGTGGAAAGGGCCCTGATTTCCGGGATACCGTGACTGGACCCTTCCTTAGTTGTGTGCCTTGGACAAGGCGCTTCAAATAACGTGGCCCTCACAGGTGAGAATTCAGTATAATGTGAAGTAAACGCACTTCTCAGCCCAAAGCCACTGCATAGGAAGTGTTCAGACATGGCAGTGAACAACGATGCCTGAACAGGCATGGGAAGGGGAGCACCCCTTATAATTGAGTGCTGTACTGAGAACCGTAGTCCTCACAAGAGCCCCTGTGAGGTGGTGATGCTGCCATGATGCAGTTTCACAGATGAAGACCAATTGCCTAGGAAGTAGAGATTTTCTTCCCAAAGAAATGCCTAAAAGCTCCTGGCCCTCTCAGTCTCCCTTCCATATCCACAGCTCTGTACTAGCCTCTTCCATGGTCTCCTGACCTTCACCCTGCACCTTCTCCCAGCTCACTCTGCAATGCTTCTGCTCCCCAGAGCCTTCAGTGGATCCCCACCACCTGCAGAACAAAGAACAGGCCCTCCTTTGGCACTCCAGGTGGCTTTGGAATCTCCAGGTGGCTTTGGAATCTCCAGGTGGTACTCCAGGTGGCCATACCCTCCTTTCCTACTCTCTCCCTCCATTCTCATTGCCTAAATGTACTGTGTACTCTGCCCTCCTTGTCCTCGCTCACTGTGTTCCTTCCTCCTGACACTATATCCAGCGTCTATTGAAATCCCCCTCATTCTCCAGGCACCCTCAGATGCTACCCCTCCATGAAGCCATGCTGTATTTCCCAATCTGATAGAATCTCTCCCCTGCTGGATCTGCATGACATTTGCTTGTCCTGCCCTTGTAGCATCTCCACTTACAGAGAATTTGGGATTCAACAAGCCAGCACTAGGTAAGTCATCCTGCCTCTCTGATGCTCCATTTGCCAAACTGCAAAATGAGATTTGAGACCAGTTGCTCCCTAGACCTGCTGGAAGGATTGAAATAGGCACAAAGGGCAAATGAGCTTTATCATCTCCAAGTTCCAGAAACAAGTTCCACTCTCTGGCATTGTCTCCTCAGTAGCCACCTTCCTTCCTCCTAGCCAAGAGAACTCTGATTTAGGGAGAGGGAGCAATGCACCCCACCTGAGGGATAATCGTGATTCATCCAGGCAGTCCCAGCCATTCTGTTGCCCACGTTCAATGACAGGTCTGAAGTGGGCATGTGACTGGGTTCTGGCCAGTGAAACATAAGAGGAAGTCTTCTGGGGCTTGCGGAAAAGGTTTTCATCCTGGAGAAAAGAGGGGGACACCTCATTCGGGGGGGAGGGCAGTTGTCGCACATTTCTCTCAGCTCGGGGCACTCGATATCCAGAGCCCCCCATCAGTGTCCACAAGGGAAAGGTGTCATTGAATTCTGAGGACATGATGTGGAAAGTCAGAAAGTACTGGGGTCCCCTGAGACAACACTGAGCTACTGAGTCCTCCCGGGATCGGAGCTGAGACCTGAGTCACAAGAGGTAGCCATGTGGCAATCTAGGAGAAGGATGTTCCAGGCAGAGGAACGGCCAGTGCAAAGGCCTTAGGCAGGAAAGAGCTTGGTGTATTCTGGGACCAGCGAGAAAGGTGTGTGTGTGTGTGTGTGTGTGTGTGTGTGTGTGTGTGTGTAGTAGTAGTAGTAGTAGGAGGAGGAGGAGGAGGAGGAGGAGGAGGAGAGGGAGAGGGAGAATGACAGGGAATGAGATCAGAGATGGCAGGGGCTGGATGAAATAGGACCTCACAGGCCACAGCCAGAACTTTTGATTTTATTCACTTTTTATATAACAATGTCCTAAGAGAGAGAAAAATTAAAAGACTTTAGAACACTCATATATATCTCACCTGGGTTCAACCACTGTTAATATTTCAGCATATTTGCCTTATCTTCATATACGTGTGCTTTTCTGGTTTTGTTTTGTTTTAGCATTTGAAGATAACTTGAAGACTCCTTGACTCCTAATACCTAAACATTTGATCATGTGTCTCCTAAGAGCAAGGACGTTCCTCTACGTAAGCACATTACCATCGTTACCAGAGAAAATTAAAATAATTCTCTAATACTCGATCCATATTTACATTGTTCCCCAAATGTTTTACATAGCTTGGCTTCCCTCCTTCCCGCTTTTCCACCCTCCTTCCCTCTTTCTTTTCTTTTCTTTTCTGGAACCAGATCTAATAAAGACTTACTAGTTGCACTTGATTGCTATGTCAAATTCTTATAAACAAGAACAGTCTCCTACTTATTTCCCCTGACACTAACTTTTTTAAAAAGTGTATTCTTTTAATTACCTTAGAAAATTAAGTATACCACCCATATACAGTGAACAAATCTTAAGTGTGCAGCTTGGTGAATTTGGACACATATAATCACCACCCAGATCAAGACACAGAATGTTTCCATTCTCCCAGAAATTTCCCTTGGGCTCCTTCCAGGCGATCCCTACCCACACCTGAGGCACCAGTAGTTCTCATTTTCATCGTTGCAGACTGTTCTGGGCTGTCCTAGAACTTCATATAGATGGAATCATCCAGCATGTTCTCAGATATCAGGCTTCTTTCACTCAGCATGATGTCTGAGAGAGTCACTGTGTTGATGTGCGTATCAGCTCTCCTGTCGTCCTGTGGAGGAACATCTGGGTACAGCCGTGGTGTCTGCTGGTTTCCTCGTGGTGTCACTTAACCTGTTCTTCTCTCCCCCGATTTTATATGAACTGAAACATCTTGAATAAGTCGCTTCGAGACTCACAGATGGGGCTGTGCTCCTCATAGTATATCCCACAAGGAGGCCCCAAATGTCAGGTGTTCCCATGGTGAGTGACCTCAGACTAATCAGGCAGTGACCCCAGATTGCTCCACTGTTAAAGTATGTTTTTGATTTTATGTCAGAGTCAGTGGAGGGTTTTGAGCAGGAAGTGACATGATCTGATTTACCATTTGGAAAGATCACTTTGAACACCATTTGCAGAATAGACTACGGGAGGTAAAGACAAAAGCAGAGAGACCAATAAGGAGGCTAGTACGCCAGTCCAGGCAAGTGATGACAAAGGCAGCAGTGAAGTGGGTGGGAGGTGGCTGGATTTTGAGTAGAGCTGTGCTTGCCTCACACCTATATGTGCCCAGTCACTGTTATTTGGTCTGAGCTGAGCTTCTGGGGCCTGGCAGAAAGGATATCCCAGTGAATCCTGGGTGAATTCAGGGAAACTATGACTTTTGGGGTTTGATGCTACAAAAAAAAAAAACTAAACAAACCAGAACAAGAGTCTGACTTGGTTACCCAGCAGGCCTTGCAGCAGTTTCTGTTTGATTACACTCTCAGCTTTCCTCCCCGAATACCATTAATCACTAGGGAAGCCTCCCTGCCTTTGGGGAGCACCATTTGCATAGTCCCAGAGTGACAAACAATGTCGAAAATAGACAGGTATGCCTCCTGGGGACAGGAAGTTCCCAGCTTGGGGCCTGGGACAGAGAGTTCACTTCCCCTCTCCAAGGCTCAGGCTTATGCCTCCCTGCCTCAGTCCAGGGGGTGAGGGTCAGGCCCCTATGTATCATCTGCACCTGGCAAATTGTCCCTAGCAACTTGGGGGTAGGTCCTGTCTGAAATTCTGCTGGCCCTGAGGAATGTGGTAGGACCCCAGGATGTCTGTATCAGTCATCCATCACTGTGTAACAAATTACTCCAAGCAGCAATGGACATTGATTATATCTCATGTTTTCTATGGGCCAGGAATTGGGGAGCAACTTAGCTGGGTGCTTCCAGCTTGGGGGTTGGGCGGTGTGGTCTTTCATGAGGTCACTGTGAAGGTGTCAGCTGGGACTGCTGTCATTGGAGGGCTTGACTGGGACTGGAGGCTCTCCTTTCAAGCTGTTCCACTCGCAGGGCAGGCAAGGCGGTGCTGGCTGTTGCTGGGAGGCCTCGGTTCCTCTGCACGGGCTGCTGCCCCTGTGGCAGCTGGCTTCGCCCAGAGGAAGCTGTCCCAGAGTAGAGCAGAAGCTGTAATGCCATCTGACTTAACCTCAGAAGTCGTGCATGGTTGGTCATTTCTGCAATATCCTATGGGTTACACCAGTCAGACCTATTCAGTGTGGGCAGGGACTGTATAAGGGTGTGCGTATCAGGAAGAGAGAATCACAGGAACCCATACGGAGGCACATGGGTAGTCAGATTGCAATGAACAGAAAAGGACCCTACCAACCCTCTGGTCTACTTGTCCACACTCCAGTTATCCTGTGCGCTAGTTGCTGTGCTATGCCTTGGGTGTGCAAGGGTGAAGTAAACAGGCCTGGCCTCAGCGAGAGAAGGAACTCCATCCATTCAGAAAATTCATTAGGGGAGCAAATTCCTGTGGGCCACGCGGGGATGAACGAAGCCACCAAAGTCTGAAGGAGCTTCCCTAGAGAGTTCAATGCATACCACTCAGAACCTCAAAGACACAGCCAGACGTACCAGGAGCACTGAAATGAAGTAGGAGAGAGAAAGCTCCTTGGCTCACAAGCAGTCAGGGAAGGCCTCAGGAGGAGGTAGCATTTGAGCCGGTTTTGATGTCTGGGAGAACTAGGCAGGTGGAGGAGAGTGTTATACAGGAGTCAGAGCAGATATGAGTCTCAGGCCCATGCCAGGGACCTCCTGAGACACCCCTTCAACTCCTACTTGACACAGAGCAATTGATAACATAGTGTGTCATGTCCCACGCCTGTGCTGGCCGCTGTTTTGGCCAGGGGTGGATGAAACAGATCTCATGGTTCTTAAAGCTATGGTACTGGGTCAGGCACAGGCACTGGAAACAACCTTGAGATAAATACTAACAGTAAAGGTAGCTCTATTCCAGCCAAGCAATGGACAAACATCATTTTATTGCAGTGGGCACCATCATATTCCTATTTGACAGATGAGAAAACCGAGGCTCAGAGCTGGAGGACAGGCCAAGGTCACAGAGCCAAACCTATTTCCAAGTTTTATAAGTGGGCACAGCGCCCCTCAGCCTGGCTCTCTGGAATGCTTGGGCTGCAGGTGCTGGCTGGGCCTCTTTTCTCCAGTGGCAGGAGATACCCCACCCCCAGGCCCATGGCTTCACAACACGGTGAGCAGGGCAGTGTGGACTTTTGTGGCTCAGCCTCTGTGCTCAAGGTCAACCATGACTGATTAGTGGGGCCTGCAAGTCACACGGGGAGGGATTTTCAGGGATTGCTTGGAGCCAAGTGTCTCCGGGCCTGAGCTCCTGCCTCGGGGGGAGCTGTGGAGGCCCTGGCCAACTAGTGGGCTAATGGGGGCCCTCACATGGCCCCACCCTTCATTCAACCCCCCGCCTTGTAAGGACCACAGTGGTTAAGACCCTCCTTTTCTGAATGAGCTCCTCAGTGAGCCAGGCATTGTGCTGAACATTTTATGGGCACTAATGCACTGAATTCTGTGCGTGTTCCATATAGGGCTGTCCCCATTTCACAGATGAGGAGACTGAGCTCACTGAGGTTTAGTCAATTGCCCAAAGGCACACGCAACCCCAAAGCAAGTCCTTCGAAACACCACTTGGACCTGCCTCTACTCTCCCTCTCCTTTGGTACCACACATGGCCCATCCACCTTTATCACTTGCTTGGACGATGCTGAGAAAGGTCAAATTTTAAAAAACCTGTACCTTGGATAAGTTGAACACCTCCGTGTATTTTTATTCTTTTACTATTAACACTTATGTATCTATGAATAATATATACCAAATGTTGTAGGTCTTTAATCTCTACATGAAGAGAACCACTCTAAACACTTTCTCCTGGAACTTGCCTTTCCTCCTTCTGCAATGTGTTTCTGAGGTTCATTGAGTTGGTACATGTAGTTCCAGTTCATTCATTTTTCACTGCTGTATAGTACTCTGTGGAGAGGCTCTAAATCAATCTTTTGTTCCTGTGTTTAACTCTCACTGGTCCAGGCAGGTATGATTTTGGTTCCAATATTACAGAAAGGAAAGCATCTCAGAGAGGTTAAAGAGCTCATCTGGGATTAACCAGCTTCTAAGCAGCAGAAAATCCCCTACTGAGCCTCAAATGATGTAGTTCACATGTTCCTTTATATTAAATTCTGTGAGCAAAAAGAGAAGAGACCAGGCAGCCAAGCTAGCCTTGGGGCCATTTCTGAGGATGGCCAGGAGACGGGCCTTGACATGGCATTGATTGGAAATGTTGCCCAGTGGTCAGAAACCATCCCAGCCCCAAATTCATCTGTGGGCCTCTCTCCACCCCAGGGGTAGTATGAGGACACCCACGCAAGTCACTCCATAAGACAACTCCTTCTTGGGGCACTGTATGAGAAAGTCCAGTCTAAGCCTCAGTTTCTTCATCTGTAATATGAGGATAATCATGGTACTTGCTCAGAGGAAGTTTCAAACATTGTTTAGAGCAGCCAAGATTCAATTATCCTGAGGTGCTTCTATTCCAGATTTGTCCAGATTCATTTGGTCATTAATTCATTCATTTAAAAAACATGTGCTAGACACCTGCTATAGGCCAAGTATTAAATGGGGTACCAAGATCCATCAGTGACTAAGAATCAGGAGTCAGGATGCGGCAGAGGACACTGCCGCAAACTGTGGCAGATGGGGCTCTAATCGAAGACTGGGAACTGGCTATGTGACTTTGGGCCTTTTTCCCTCCCTTGTGGGATGGGCTTTGCAAAGTGTCTAGACCCTCACGTGGCTGCAGGGAGGTGGGCTGTGTCATCCCATCCCCCTTCATGACCTGGGCAGAGCACAGCCTGAGATCCCCAGGTAGAGTCAAGCCTACAAGAGAGCCCAGTAAACATTCTGGAGCCCAGGGCACTGGCTGTTGGCACTGCTCCATGCTGGGCGGGCCCTGGGATATGGCCGTGGACACAGTCAGGCTGTCATCTCATGCCCCAGACATGCAGGCACGTCACCCCAGACATGCAGGCACGTCACGTCACTGGGGCGCCCCCCTTCTCACACCTCCTCCTCCTTTCCACTCCCAGGGGAGAGGCAGCTGCTTCTCTCAGAGTTTCTACAGCCACCCCTGCCTGCCCACCTACCAGAGACCATCAACCCTTGGCTCTTGGCACAGGCCCCTGCTCATCCTGCCAGGGGTGGCCTCTGCCCACCCTCACGTGGTCACTCAGGCATGAGGCACCAGCTTGACACAAACGCTAATCTGGCAGGGAGAGCCAATTCGGGTCACCCTCAGGGACTGCTCAAGCTCAGACCAGGGCAGGCCCTGCTGGAAAATCTTATCTGGAGTATCACTAAGTACCTAGGGCCCTGTTGGTCCCTTCCACCTCTAGCCCTGTTGGCTTATCTATGTCACAGAGATAAGGAAAAGAGACAGGGGAACTTAGAAAGAGGTAATCAGTGAGAAAGCAAGAGAGAGAGGGGACAGAGGGACAGGGAAAGGGGATGACAGCCATCAGGGTGGGGAGCCCAGAACACTTCCTCGAAGAAGGGGCTTTTGAGCAGAGCCTGGAGGACGCCTGTGGAAGAGTTAGAGTTTAAGGTTGGGAGAGGTTGATCTGACCAAGGACAGGAAAGTGGCGAGTCCTGCCAGCTGGTGTCTCTCAATGCCAGCAGGCAGGCCACTTCCAGTGGTTTCTGGCATCAGGACCCACTGTCCCACCACAAATAGCTCAGGCTTCTTCTCCTTTGCTCCCTGCCTACACTGCCAGGATGCTGGCCTACCCCAAAGTTCACACTTAAATAGGTAAGATGAGTTTTTTGCCAGAATTTCTCAGATTTGAATCATGTCAGAGCTGGAAGGAGCTTTGGGGTGAAATCATTTTCCATGTGGGAAAACCGAGGCACAGAGAGAGTCAGGGACTTGCCTATGATCACCCAGCAGAGGTGGGGTGAAGGTCCAGGCCTTCTGCCCTCTGGGTGGCATTGTTAGCAAGATCGCAGCATCAGCTGGTGGGAATTTCTTAAGCTCTTTTTCCAGAGTGAACACATGTAGATTTGGCACCTTCTCAGTCGGAGAGACATGAGGCTGAAGCCTGTTTCGCCCTGACACTTGCTATAATCATAATTATAACACTAACAAGTGAGAAGAAGAGGACTATGGCACCTGCTCCGTGCCAGACTCTGTTCTAAGCACTTATAAATATGAACTAATTCATATTTCACGAGCACTCTACAGCAGGTGCTGCGATCCTTATTTTATAGGCGAGAAAAATGAGGCAAGAGAGATTCATGGCAGAAACTTGATACCTGGTTGTCTCCAAGCCATTCCCAGGAAGTTGATTAGCCCCGTTTTTGCAGAGGGACTCGACTTACCCAAGACCACACAGTGAGGAGAACACCTGTGTCCCAGGCTGCATACTGGCAGGTTTGAGGAGGAAAGCTGAAGAACAGGAAATATGGAGCCTATGGGGCTGCAGCCCAGGGAGGGGCCTGGAAATCCCCCAAACGAGGCCCCAGCCAAAGCCCTCCAAGGACTGGAAGGATCATAGAGCCAGAAAGAGACAGACAGAGCAACTGAGGCACACACGTGGCATCCTCCTCACATACCACCTCTTCCTATATGTCCATTGTGTTCTCCCTTGAGCTTATTCTTCGTCAAGCAGAGTCCTTGGCCTTCAGCAACTGGCCCCTCCTGCAAGCCTAAGATTTAGTGCTGTTTCAAGGTTCTGCTGCTGTCTCGAGGGTTTAGTAGTTGTGGGAGCTAAAGAGGAGAAGGGTCCAAGCCCCAGAAGTTCTAACGATAGCCCACACCTGAGTCAGGGTGGGTAGGAGGTATTTCCTACCCCCTCTTATCTGCTGAATGATCCTGGGCAAGACTCAGAGGCCTCAGCTGTGTCAGCTGCTGGACAAAGTGGACTCTGAGATGATTTCTAGCTGGATAATCTGTATTTGGGATGCTCAAATGTCTGGGTGGCAAAGAGCCATCGATGTATGCCTCGTTTATCTCAGAAATGAAGAGACAGAGACAGAGACCCACACAGAGAACAGGTACCACACAGGCAGAGACAGAATCAAGGAGGAGACAGACAGATAGACAGCTAGACAGGTATAGATAGATACAGCCAAGAACAAAAGAAGAGCGAACAGAGAAGGCAAACAGGTAGAGACATGGGGATGGGGGTGAGATAAATCAGTGTGGGGGTGGGGAGCGCACAAGGGAATTTAGCCAGGCCAGCCCCTCCCTGACAAAGGCACAGGGCCTCTAACTCAGGGGAAGCTAGAGGCAGCAGCTAAAGCAGCCCCAGCCTGTCAGGCCTTCTTCCCTGCCCACCACATCTGGCTTTGACCTGGCAGGCCCCTGTTGTTGGGAAAGGTGAATGGAGGGACAATGTGAGCTGCGATTTCCCCCAAATCTGCCTGAAAAAGCAGAATTCAGCAAATGTTCTCTGCTGCGTGTCAGGACAGGGCTACCTACTTACTACTCCTTCTTCCCCGTTCCTGCCCACATTCTCTATCCTTAATGGACTGCTCACTGTCTCAAAGCCACATCCAACCTCTGGACCACTGTAAGGATTGTTTCCAATGCCTAGAATGCCCGGAACACCTGTTTCTCTTTACATAAGATGCTGTGATGGTTAATTTTATGTGTCAACTTGGCCGGGCAACAATGCCCAAATATATGGCCAAACATTATTCTAAATGTTTCCTTCAGAGTGTTTTTGAACAAGATTAATATTTAAATCAGTAGACTTTCAGTAGAGCAGATTGCCTTCCTTAATGTAGGTGGGCCTCATTCAATCAGTTGAAGGCCTAAACAGAACAAAAAGACCAACTGCCCCTGAGCAAAAAGAAATTCTGCAACAGATGTTTTTTCAGACTTGAACTGCAACATCAGCTCTTCCTGTGTTTCCAGCATGCCAGCCCACTCTGCAAATTTCAGACTTGGCCAGTTTCCACAATCATGTGAGCCAATTCCTTAAAATAAATCTCATTCTCTTATATTTCTTTCTCTGGTTCTGTTTCTCTGGAGAGCCCTAACTAATACAGATGTCCTTTAAAGGGCACCTTCTCCAGGAAGTCTTTCTTGATTCCTAAGCAGAGTTATCTATTTTCTCTGGTCTATCATAGTCTTTCATCCTGCCTCAGTTACATAGCATTTGTCACATTATATCCCACTGAATTATAAGTCTGTTTCCTTTATGGGGGAGTGAGTCCTAGATTTTAGGAGAAAATTCACCTAAGTCCTCAGCATAGTACAGCACAGAAGAGGTGCTGATTGGCTGGCTGGTTGGCTGGCTGGTTGCATAGATGAATGGAAGGAGGAAGGAAGGAAGGAAGGAAGGACAGATGGATGGAGGAAGGAAGGAAAAATGGATAAACAGATAGGTGAATGGATAGAAGGTGGAGTGATGAGTAAGTGAATGGATCTGTAAATGGATGGAAAAATGGAAGAAAGGATGGATGAATGGATAAATAATGGGTGGATGGATGGATGGATGGATGGATGGATGGATGGGTGGATGGATGGGTGGATGGATGGGTGATGGCTGGATGAGTGGGCATGTGATGGGTGGACGTATCAGTGATAGGTAGGTAAATGGATAAATGAGGCAAAGTTCCTATCATCAAGGAGCTCCCAGTTGGGTAGGAGAGTTATCTTTGTTCACAACTCACTTCCACCCCAAGCAAAAAGGCTTCGGGGCCCCAAGCAAGAACCTGCAGATTCCCAGGGACAATAATGGCCGCTTAGTCAGTGGGAGCCCTATTCAGTCCCCTCTGTAAAGGCTCTGCTATGTGCTTGGCCTTGTGCTAGCCACAGGATATTGTGGTGGGTGCAGGGTTTGGCATAATCCTACCTTGGACTCGGTTCTGCTATGTCCTAGCTGTGTGGACTTTGACAAGTCACTTTCCCTCTCTGAGTCTCAGTGTCTTCATCTGAAATGGGTATATTTATAGATCACATCACCAAGCGGCTAAATACATATGTTCTGGAGCCAGACTGCCCAGCTCTGTCATTTGTTAGGGTGTGACCTTGGGCTGATCACTTCACCATCCCATGCCTTAGTTTCTCCATATGAAAAATGGGGATAATCCCAGTTCTTCTCCTATAGTATTGTTATGAGGTTTAAATGGAATACACACAAAGTGCTTGGCACAGAGTCACTGCTCATAAACATTTGCTGTTACTCACATCACAGTGCAATTAGGAAGAGAAAATGAAATAATGCTGGCTGGTTGCCTGGAGCACTGGAAACTCTCAATAAGTTATGTTATTCTTAATCTCCAACACGATCCCGTTTTTCGGATAGGGAAACTGAGGGAGGTTCTGAGAGGAACAGTGACTTGGCCCAAATCAGGCAGCAAATAAGTGGTGGAGGCCGTGATTTGAATGCAGGCCTGGCCGACTCTGGGCCCCAGCTCTGTCCAGAAGGTGGCAAGCTGCAGGCCTTGAGGTATGAGTAAGATTTCAGCAGGTGATGAGACAGGGCTGGTCCAAGAGGCCTCTGGGCTGGAGGCCCAGCCAGGAAAGCAGAGGCACAACTGGGGAACCGAACATCACAGGGCCTGGCCAGGGCACCGATGGGGGGCAGCAGGAGAGCACCGGGAGGGAGAGAGGGAGGGCAGCGAGGCGCCATCAGAGGCTTGGAGCGAGGAGGGGGTGGTTGGATGTGATGTCTGGAAGCCAGGCTCCGGCTGCGGTGAAGGTGAATAAATGGCTCATGGAGATGGGCAGGTGAGAGGTGTCAGCCACCTTGCCAGGGTAGCTGTGTGTGTAGAGTGCAGGATGAGGCGAATTTCTCCCAATATGCTAAGACCAAGCAAAGTACCAGGAACCATCCTACAGAAGGCAGGATTTCCTCCCTATTTCAGTCTCAAAGAGATGATAATACCAGTGAACACAATAATGAGAGGCTGACCATGAGCTGGGCACACATGGCTTATGAAATCACCACAGTCACCTTATGAGAAAGCTACTGTTACTGTTCTCTTTTTATAGATGCAGAAACTGAGGTACAGAGAATCAAGTGACCTTCCTAAAGCCACACAGTTAGTAACCCAAATGTGACTGGCCTCTGCTATTCTTCCTTGCCCCACCTGACCCACCAGGTGGCAGGTAAGGCCCTTGGTTCCCATTCTATGGGATGTTCGGAGGGATAGGGAAGAGGGGTGGACAGCAAAGAATGGGAAGGGCATTCCAGGTGAGGGTCCCAGTGGAGGAAGAAATGAGAAGTGGGAGTGAGCAGGGGGTGGTGAAGAGCATGGGGGTACCTTTTGGGGCCCTGCAGTAGAGTGTTTGAGCCAGCCAGTGAACAATAATAACACCTGTGATAGCAACAGCTCCATTTCTCATCACGGCTTGAGGTAAGAACAGTGTCTTGCCCATTTCATGGGTGAGAGGTAGGTACCCTTGCCTATTTCACAGATAAGGAAACTCAGGCACAGGTCAGGGCCAGAGCTGGGCCTGGAACCTCGGGCTTTTAGAATCAGGGTGGGGGGTGGTGCTCGTGGGAGGAGGGAACAGGGCCTGAGAAGTGCTCCAAGTAACAGGACAAAGCTGGGAAACCTGATCACATGTTTACTAGCTTGGAGATTAAGGCTATGCTGCTGGGGGCTTACCAGGAGGCAGGCAGGTAGCAGCAGGCCTTGGGGAGTGTGGTGGAACAGGTGGCCCCGGCCAGCATTTCCCAGGCCACAATGTCTGCCAGTCACCAGGTTTTTTAACATGCTTGCTCTATGACAACCCACTTTTTAAAACATCTTCAAAGCAGAAGGTAACCTTGACTGCCATGGTCCAGGTCTAAGCACTTTGCATGCATCAACTCTCATAACAGCCTTGAGGCCAGACAGGTGTCTCAGTGCTATCTTTATACTGTACAGGTAGGGAAACTGAGGCAAGGAGAACTTCCTGAAAGCATACAACAATGAGGTGGTGGAGCTGGATTTGAACCTGACCACTTGACCCCAGAGTCTCTGGGTTTAACTCCTCAGCTATCTGACACGATTGTGTAGATCAGCATATTTCAAAAGGAAGAGCCGCCTCAGGCCTAAGAAATGGCTGCTATAAACAGAAGGCACCAGAAAAACAAATAAAATAAAGACAGAACACGATTTTCTCGTTTTCTTTAGATGCTGTTGCCTAGGAGAGGTTAGAGTCAGAGACCTGCTTTCGGTTTGCAAACAGGATGGAAGAACAAGTGGCAGAGAGGCATCCGACACGCCCTGCCCCGAGCTGAGCCCTCTCGACTCAGTCAAAAGGGCTGAACAGAAACTCACTGTGCATGGACCCTTCGGTGTCACACCACACTGTCTCGAATACCTCGGAGAACCAACTTTCCCTGTGGGCCTGCCTAAGAGGCAACAAGAATTGGCCACTTCTGACAGATGAAGAAACTGAGGCTCCCGGTGGGAGAGTCTGCCCAGTTAGGACAGCAGCACCAAGAATCCGATCTTCATCTGTTTAGCTCCTCGTTCTCTGCACTTTCCTCAGCACCATCCACCCCTTTAGGCAAACAGTTTCAAAGATCCCTTCCTTCAAGGCTAGGGCCTTAGATAGCCTCCACTCATTCCTTCATTCACTCATCCATTCATTCATCAGGGTCTCCTTATGCCTACTGTAGTCAGCACTCTATTGTGCCAAGGACACAGAAACAGGTCACCTCCAAGAGAGCTGTCTGGTAAGGAGACAGACCCCACACCCAACGATCTCATGAGAGGGGACTCTGAGGAAAACCAGGAAGACAGCTAACTCAGCCAGGGTGAAGGAAGGCTTCCTTGAGGTGGTGAGGCCTGACCTGAGTGTGGAAGGAGAAGGAGGAACTGGCTTGGTACCAAGAAGCCAAGCTTTGCGGAGCATGGAGAGAGAGCACGACTCACCCCTGGAACTTACAGCCTATTGAGAGTAGGATGGACATGCACAGGGAAAACCAAATAACCAGCAAGACCTCTAGGAGACTGAGAAGCTCGGGAGTCCCAAGCCCCCGCCCCCTCCAATTCTGATATCAAGCACCTGGCCCTGGGCTGGGCCCATGGCAGGTTCCCCACCTCCAAAAAACCCCCCCACAAAAAAAAAAAAAAAAAAAAAAAAAAAAAAAGCTGCAGAGCCGAAGGCCTTCATGCATGCCTGCACATGAACAAGGGAGAGACAGAGGTCCAGAGAGGGCACTGGACTTGCCCAAGTTCACACGGCAAGGTGTTAGTTGACATGGGCTCATACCTAGCTCCCTCATACCCCAGCCCCCTGGTACCACCTCAGAGAGGCTGGCTTTCACCGTGTTTCTCCACAGATTTACTAAACACTTGCTCAGGTCCATGTGGATCTTGAAGGCTCAGGGGTGAAATGATGATGATGATAATGATGTTGATGATGATTGCAGCCAACCTTCCTGAGCACCTATTGTGCTAAATGTTTCACATATCTTACAACTCACAATACTCATAAAAACTTTATGAGGTTTATACTGTTACTATTACCTTTTTACCTGGAAAGAAAGCCAAGGCCCCACAGCAGGTAACTGGCAGAGCCAAAATCTGAACTCAGTCTGTCCTTTTCCAGAGCCAACCTATGGAATCATGAGCCTTTGTCCTCCTAAGTCAGAGAGACCACCACGGTATACCAGGACAGATACAACAACTCTCAAATTATGTGAAAGATGCCCCAGTGGAGGAGATTGTGGCCCAAGACAACGGCCAGCCCTACCACCTAGAGATTGGTGTCATCTCCAGGCACTGACAGCACTGTGTCCTCAGTTGTACCTTTTCTTTAGTAACTCTTGGTCCTGAACTTCTAGGTGCATCAGAGAAGAGGAGAGACTGATGCCCTTGGCTAGGCTCAGCTGGCAGCCACTGGGCCCGGTGGGGCCAGCTCCCAGCCTGAACCTGACTCCTCAAGCTGGTGCACATACCCCTCTACACCACCTCGACTGGTGATGGTCCAGGGGCTGGCATGCTGTGTTCTCAGCTTCCAGGTGTGCTCTGTCACACCTGCCTCTACCAGCTGATTGGAATGTTGAGCCCAGGTGTGGTGGGTGAGGACTGAGCAGGGCGGGGAGCAGGGTCTCTGGTGGAGACCTGGGGTGACATTGGAATAAGTGACTGCTGTGTTTGAATCCTGTTGTCAGACTTCCTAATCGAGAAATTCTGGGTGCGTCTCTGGACCTCTCAGAGCCTCTGTTTCCTCATCTGTGAAATGGGGATGCTGATGCCAGCCCCACCATTTATGTTGTATTAAAATGAAAAAAAAAATCGAAAAACAACTAGCATATGTCAATTATATCTCAATAAAGCTAGAAATTAATTAATTTAAAATCATAATAAATAAGTAAAAAAGCAACTAGCTAGTGCCGGGCACGTGGTCGCACCCACAAATAATTGTTTATGTCTCTTTGTGAACCTAGACTGCTTTCCTGTCTCCTTCAGTATTCCATCTTGATTAACGGGGGCTCATAGGTTTGGGCTGAGGAGGATTCTGAGAACCCACCTGGTAACAATGGGAAAAAGATCTCAGTGATGTCTGTCATGGACCCAGCAGGGAACAGTGGTGTGGACGCCATGGATTTGCCATTCTCTTTTCTTTCTTCTTTCCTGTCTCCCCCTCCCTTTTCCTCCCCTCTCCTCTCTTCTCTTCACTCTTCTCTCTCTTTCTCCAGTTTCTATTGGCTTCACTTTCAAAACATATCCAGAAACCACTCACTTCTTGCCATATCCACTGCTCCCACCTGGTCCAGCCATCACGATCTCTCTGCTTCCTTCTTTGCCCGTTCAGCCTCTGATTCTCACAGGACCCAGCAGGATCCTGTTAAACCCTGAGTCTACACTCATCCCTCCTCTGTTCAGCAACCTCCCATGGCTCTCACCTCATTTGGGGTAAAAGCCAAAGTCCTCACAGTGCCCCACCAAACCTGGACAGTCCAACCCCCATCACCTCTGAGACCTCACTTTCTACTACCTTCCCCTTTGTCACTCTGCTCCAGTCACACTGGCCTCGTGGTTGTTCCAGTTGAGGATCTCTGCCTCAGGACCTTTGCACTTGCTTCCCCCAGCCAGGAATGCTCTTCCCCTAAATACTCACATGACTCTCTCTCACTTCTTTGGTCCCTACTCAAACGTCTTCTTGTCGGTGCAGTCTTTCCCCTATTTAAAATGCCAACCGCTTTAACACACTTTCAGTCCCTTTCTCAATTTATTTTTTCTCTCTAGTGCTTACCACTTCCTTATGTGCTATTATTTTATTTGTTTTTCTTATTATTTATTTCTTCTTCTGCCTCTATACTCAAACTCTATGCTCTAGAAGCCCCTGTGCTCCCTGACCCTTGGGCCCTCAAATTTTTCCTCTATCAGGAAAGCAACCCCTGCCCCTCCGCCTGGCTAATTCTTTTTCATCTTTTAGGTCTCTTTTTAGACATCTCCCATTTCTGGAGCATTCCTAATGGTGAGCCTTCAAGGGCAGGGGTCACATACCTCATTTGTGTCATGTCCATGGTGCTGCCTGAGGCCTGGTATACAGTAGGTGCTCAGTAAATGCTCAGTGAAAGGTTTATTCATACTTTAAAGCAAAAGAGCTCATGCCTTCTGATCTTAAATTCTTTTTTACATTTTTTTTACTAGGCTAAGAATTGTATTAACCTTTGTTTCAAACTTTATTCCCAGGCTTCTTTACTTTAATTAGCTGCAAAGAATAATTTGTGTATAAGCAAAAACTGAAAAGAGCTGCAATGTCCAAGGGGCTTGGGCTTAAAAATATTAGAGACTGAGATTTTATCAGATCCACGAAAAAAAATTTTACAAAGCAGTCATAATATAAAATAGCAGCTCCCAGTAACTTCTTCAAGTTTTATCTTCTTCAGAAGTTGACTCCATTCAGTTTGCTTCATTCTTGGAAGCCTCGTCAAAATTCTCCACGAGATCTAGAACTTCGTCATCATCCTCCTCTCCGGTAGCAAGTGGTGCTTTTCCATCCATAGGTTGGTTGGGCGGAGCTTCAGCCAGTCTCCTTAAACTAGTCAGACTGTCTGCACCAAGCTGGTTTAAGATGCTGGGCAGCATTTCTGTCAGCTGCTTTGTCTCAGCATGGCCTGTAAGGGTGACAGCGTTTGCTGCCAGAGATGCCTAAACTTTAGGGTTGTTAAAGAGGATCACTGTTCCTTGGTTTGTGAACATATTCACCTCTTCAATGTCAGAGATATTGTTTACCCCTAACTTCTTTAAGGAGAACCGAAATTTTTTATCATCTGCTGTAGCTGTTCTGTGAACCACCTTCTTTCTGCGAGCAGTTCCTTTCCCACCAATGCGCACTTGTGCCTGCAGTTTGGCGAGTCTCTCCTGGTTCATGATAGTTTCTTTCATCTGGTTGGAGAGCAAACGGGGCCACGTGGGGGACTAGGCTTGGCGCTCAGAGGGTCTTGGGCAGACCAGCTGAGAATAAGCGCATACACACGAGGGTGCAAGATGGCAGCTAGGGGGCCTAAATTCCTTTCTTTTTCCACATCCCTACTCTAACGTGAGAGAGGGTGCCACTTTTATTAATGATGAATGTGTCCTGTATAGCCTGTTACAGTTCCTCTGAGAAATGCTTTCATGTTGTTATTCCCTAACCGACCCATGGTACTAGCAGCTCAGAGGTTGCTATTAGGAGTAGCTCAGAGAGGTGAGGGGACAGGCTCCAGGTTACACAGCTTCGCCTTTCCTGGCCAAGAAGACAGAGCAGGTGTCAACGCTGGAGGCCCAGGGAGACCACGTGGTGTAACTGCTGTCCTGAGGGTAAGCGGGAGTCCCCACAGATGTAACAGCCAAAATAGGATGTCAGTAGCTAAACCATGTAGTCTGTAGGATTTCTCACAGTCCGGAAATCTATATTATTTGAGGAAAGAAGAAGGAGGAAGCAGAACCTAGGGAGGAGGAGGAAATAGAAGGAGGAGGAGGAGGAGGAGGAGGAGGA
>NW_006432447.1:630249-635928 GCF_000325575.1 Pteropus alecto
GTTTTAATCAAAACACGCTGTGTTGCCCCAAGATCTTCTAAGGAAGAGAGTCCATTTCAAGCAGATGCTTTTGGAAGCATCTTCCAAGAAGTTCTGCTTAGCTCTGGTCCAGTGGGGACACATAGTAGCCCCATTTGGGAAGTAAGAGGCAGTGAACATGTTATTACTCTGCAAAACTAAGAGCGCGGTGAAGTGTGGAGAAGGCACTTGCCCAGGGTCACAGTGTTTGTCAGCAGCCTGCTTGTACTTTAGCCCCCACTGCCAAATGACCCTCGCTGTGAGCTGGGCCTCCAAGGGGCTCACTGGCAGACATGAGAAGGCCAGCACATCTGGTCGGAGACCCGAGCTGCATGAGACCCATCTGATCCTTCCATCACTCCACCCAAGTCACCCTCTGGACTGCACACCGCCTCCCCGGAGTATGGATGGAGACGGTTCCAGAGCCACAATTCAGCATGGTCCCTTCTCATCCCAGAGGCACAGGGTCTCCTTTCTGATGCCTCAGCTCTTCCTGCCTTCTTAATCTCAAAGCAGACTTCTGGACTCGAGCGGACACCTCCCCCTCCTCGCCTTTCTGCCTGGGCTGGTTGTGGTGGTCCTTCATAGTCACTTAAAATTGAGAAAACTGAGGCTCAGACTGGTGATCACAGAGCTAATAAGTGACAGAGTCAGAATTCAGACCCACAGATGTCTGAAGTCTCCCGATACTGGGTATGGTCGGAAGGGGTTCTAGAGCCATAATTCAACATGGTCCCTTCTCATCCCAGAGACCTAGGAGCTCCTTCCTGAGGCTTCAGCCCCTTCCTGCCTTCTTAATATCAAAGAAGACTTCTGGAATGGAGCAGACATCTCCCCCTCCCTCACCTTTCTACCTGGGGTTGTCACCATGCCATGATCCGTGGAAGCCTCATTGATCTTTGGAGACCCATGTAGAAAAAATCCAAGGCCTCAGACACCTGAGCTGAAGGCTGACAGGATTTGGTCCACAGAGGATGTAGAGATAGGATATTCCTGCAGGAATAGCATGTGCAAAGGCTCAGAGGCAAGAGAGAGGTTGGCACATCCAGGAAACTCCCAACAGGTACAGAGATGGTACAAAATATCATGGAGACCCAAGGTGATGGAGAGGTCAGATTTAAAAGGCCACCAGAGGCTGCCTAAGACGGAGGGATTAGGGAGCCATGGAGGTTTGCAGTTAGATGATCATCGTGTTTTAAAATGACCTACATGGCTTCAGCTGAGTGGAGACTCTACTTGAAAGGCTGAGGCTGGCGGCAGGGCGAGAGTGAGGCAGGGTGTACCAATGGGCTCAGGTTTGTTTTATTAATTGTTAAAGCCAATGTGGATGTTGACCTGGCTGGAGGGAAACTGGAGAGTGCACCGGTAGGTGTGCCAGACCCACAGGATGGCCACCTGGGATCAGTCTCTGACAGCAGGACAATGATTAGGGGTCAAAGCTGTGGGCCACATGGGGTGTAAATTTCGGAGGCCCGCAGGGCAGGCGGTGGCACTTGGGGCTACTCTCTATCCCTCTTTCATTACAATCAAGGTAATAATAACAATGGCCACTATTGGGTGCCTCCTGTATTCCACTCTCAGTGGCCTTTGTATGAGGTAGGTACCAATTTTACAGATGAGGAAACTGAGACTCAGAGAAGTTAAGTGACCGGCCCAAAACCATTCAGTTCAGAAATGGCAGAACCAGGATTAGAAACCTCTGGGAAGGTAGAGGAGCTTTGGGAGGGAGGATGAGGGCTCAGAGACACTTCACTGGAACGTCAAAATGATTGGGTCTGAGTCAAAATTGGGACAAACAGAATCCCCAAGATTTTGTTTGAAGAAATAATAATAATAATGAACTAAAATGTGGGAAAGCTGGGCCTGTGCTGAGCTGTGAGAGGAGGTGGGGGCCCAGACCAGATGTGGGGCAGGCAGGCCATGGTCCAGGGTCAGGGGGTGCTCCTAAGAGGTATTCTGCCTTAAGACCTGCTGCCTCCTTGCTGACTCCTTGTGGAGTTGCAGCTTTCTGGAAGTTCTAAGCCTGCATTGGCTGGGGTCTTGTTTTTAATGATTAAGATGTCCCTGGGGGGCTGGGAGTTGCTGGCTGAGCAAGACACAGATGGTCACTCCATCCTTGTGGGGGGTAAGGATTAGAACCACATGGATTACATCTCTCCTGTGGGATATGTCCCCCCTGGGCCTGTCCTGCCATCCTGGCTGCTGGGTGGATCTCCTGGGGAGCTGTATAAAATCCAGTGCCCAGACCCACACCGGAATCCACATTTTCAAAGCTCTTCAGTTGATTCCAATATGCAGCCAGTGCTGAGAAGCAGTATTAAGAGCACTGCCTTGGAGCTAGACACAGGTGGGCTCAGCTCCTGATGGCTTCCACACTGGGTGACCTGGGGCTCGTTTGGCAATCTCTCTGAGCCTCGGTCTCCTCCTTCCACCTGGAATGGCATTCTCTTCTTCTGGGAAAAAGGCATTAGAGTATATAATCTGGGAAAGTTGTGGGTACTTAGAGCACAAAAAAAAAAAAAAAAAGGCAACTAAAATAATCTTGCTCACGCAATACCGACCTTTCCGAGTGGAAGGGAATGCTTTGATTCTGGACTTAAAAGGAGCATGTTGAAAAGGCACTTCTGGAGCAGAGCTCAGAGGCTGAAACCCATTCAGCTGAAGTCCCCTCACAGCATGACTTGCTTTATATTGCCCTCCTCCATGGAAGATTCCGAAAGGAATGTCATTATTATCGAAATGGGCCATTAATTTGACATCTGTGTGGGAGAACATCGGCTCCTGCGGTGTTTGACCCACTGCAATTTCCGCAGAGAGGGGCCACGGACATTACAGCTAATCAGTACGCCTTCGGCCCCCGAATGTGTCCCCGCAGCTCCCTCCTGGGTCGAAGGATGGAGTCAGAGGAGGTGGGAGAGCAGGATGCTCACCCCGTGCAAAGTGTTTGACCCACTGCAATTTCCGCAGACAGGGGCCACGGGCCACGGACATTACAGCTAATCAGTACGCCTTCAGCCCCCGAACGTGTCCCCGCAGCTCCCTCCCGGGTCGAAGGATGGAGTCGGAGGAGGTGGGAGAGCAGGATGCTCACCCCGTGCAAGCTCACACCATGTACGAGGCACTTTATCCAAACTTCGTGAAACACGTGTGTATCTGGTCCTTACTACTTGCTACATTGTGTTGTGAGCAAGTTACATGCTTTTCCTCATTTGACTCTCAGAATCACCTATGAAGTCAGCACTATTATTCTCCATTTTGAGGCGGGATCGGGAAACTGAGGCACGGTGTTTGGTAATCTGTCCCAAATCACACAGCTGGTAAGTGGCAGAGGCAAGATTTGAACCTAGGCCAGCTGGTTTCACGCAGCACACGCTTAAGCGCTTCACTGTGTCGTATCTGTTATCAGTGTGTTACCAAACTTGCTCTTCAGGCTACATACTAAGGATGATCGTCAACACTTTACAGAGGAGGACACTGAGGTTCTGGGGGCTGAAGCCCCATGGTCATCCAGCCGGCAAGAGGCAGAACTGGAATGTGACCTCCAATTGTCTGGCTTCAGAACCTATCTTTGACTATCTATGCTCCTGGGGTGTGAATGTTAGTCGTTTTTTGATTAACTTGATTGTCCATTCATCTCTCCTTCTAACCCACAGTTATTGAGTACCTACTGTTGCGGGGTGCGGGGGTGGCGGGGTGGTGCTGAGGAGGCAGAGATGAGACAGGCCCCCTGCCCCCAAGACTCTCGCAGCTGGTTGGGCAGACAAACAAGCAATCTCCCCAGGATTTGGAGAAGAGAGAAACCGATTCTGTCTGCAGCAGCCTGGAAGGGCGACCCTGAGGAAGTGGTTTTCAGGGACGCATAGGAGTTCACCAGGAAGAGTGAACTAGGCAGAGAGAACGGCAAGTACAAAGCATGGCCATGGGAAAGTGTGTGCTCTCTCTGGGGACATCAAACAGTTTGGTGTCATGAATATGGTAGAAAGCACAGGGGTTGACATGATGGGAAGAAAGCAACGCAATCGTGCTGGTGAGTAATGATGGTGCCTAAACTAGGACAGTGACAGGGGCTGGAGGGGGAGGGGCAGGTTTAGGATGAATGAAAGCAAAAAGGGAGGTTGACCCTTGAACTTCCCAAAATGGGCCCCATCAAATACTATGCAAAGAAGTGTGGCTTACTGCAGGGTTGGGATCAAGGGCCTTGGGAAGGAACGGGGGTGAGGGGGTGGTGGAGGTATGCCCCCTCTGAATAGGGCCCTGGCTTGGGGTAGGAATCGCCTCAGAAATCCTAGCCATAGGTGTCAAAAGCAGTAAACTCTGCCCAGAGGGCCACAGTAGAGAGAAACAGCCCTGGACTTAGGGGTCCAGATGCCAGCTACATCACTCCCTAAACAAGTGACCTTGGGCAAGTAAGTCACTTCCTTCTAAGCCTCAACATCCTCTTCTGTAAAACAGGGGCCCTAATATCCACATCTGTCAGCCCCACAACCAGTCAATTACCTGGCCCTGTCTTTTTTTTTTTTTTTTTGGTCTTTTGGAGGTGCTTAGCTGGTCCCTTCCTCTGTACCCTGCTCACTCCAGCTTCCTTCCCGAACCCTGGACATGCGTACTCTTACCTGCCAATATATTGGTAACCAACAACTCCCCCTCCCCCCGCCCCGAGGGAGGTTTCTGGGACACATTTCTGACTCTGGCACTCCCCTGCTCAACTTCCATGGCTCCTTATTGCTCCAGGTCCTTAGTGTTCTAGGTCCTTGTCAGGCAGGCCTGTGCCTACCCTTTTGTCTTAACTCCCATCCCTCTCTGGGCAAGAGACTTGTGCTTCAGCCACAGAGCACGCAGGCTCTTTTTCCAGGAGGCCGCACTGTCGTCATGCCTCTGGGCTGCAGCATAAGCTCTTCCCCTGCTGAGATGCTTGTCCTCACTGCGTCTGGTAAAGTTCCCATGACTCAGGTTAACATCTGTGGAGATGAGATCTAAGGGGAGGGAACAGGGGAGTCCAGAGGGAGGGGAAAGAGAGGTGTGCGATGTGGCCAGCACCTCTGGCTACAAGCAGGGTTCTCATCCAAACTGGCAGCCAGACCCCAGGGCCTTAGGGGTAGGCAGTAGGCCACCAGGAGGAGGCAGAGTGACTGGGCAAGACCCACAGTACAGTTTCCCAAGCTGCCAGGAATCTGGAATGTGCAGTCCCGTCTCGTCTGCGGTTGGGGAAATATTTAGCCAAAAACAAACACTCTCATTCCTGATTAAGGGTGATGTCAAGGACCCTCTGACCCATATGGGAGGGCCTTGCCCTGAGAGTGGAGCCTGGCCATATACCTTCTCCAGGAGGCCCACCTGGACCTTGCTGTGTGACACTCAGTCAATTGCTCCCCGTCTCTGTGTTACTGTGTCTGTTGCCTCCTACTCAGGGGAGAGGCAGGACCCCACAGAGAAGTCTCTGCACATTAAAGACTTTTTCTCCAGGTTCTGTTTGAAGGCAGTTTCGAGGTGCTGGAAGCATCCAAAGAGGGAAAGCCTCTGGAACAAATAGGTCTCTCAGGCAGCCCGTGCCTCTTCTAGGAGATTCATTCGATAACACCTCTCAGTTGCCAACTGCCAAGAATGGCATTTTGCAGAAGTGGGAGCTCCTGAGAACTCAGATGTACAGATTTGGAAGGGACC
>NW_006432447.1:636008-654022 GCF_000325575.1 Pteropus alecto
AGGAATGCCTTCTCTTGCTTCCTGTCTCTCCCCTGCCTATGTACCTCCCCGGATGGGGTGTTCACTTCCTGTCCAAGAAGCCCCTAGTTCAGCTGGAATTGGTCTCCCTGTAATTCCCTCTCCCCTGCTGCCACAAGAATTACCCCACCCCCCAGACCCCCCACCCTTCTGCTTCCTAGGTGAGTGGTCTCATCTTTCCTCCCTTCTTCCTAGAGATCCTGATGGTTCCCACTCTGGCTGGGAAAGTTGGGGTCGGGGAGGGTAAAGCAGGAAAGAAGTGTGTTTAAGGGAGCAGCTTTGAGCCTGACAGATGTGTGTTCTAATCCCAGCTGTACCACTTTTCAGCTGTGTCGCTTTGGGCAGGTGTCTAAAATTCCCTGAGCCTCAGTTTACCCATCTATCAGATGGGAACAATGAAAGCATCTAGCTTTTGGGGCCACTGTGAGGATTAAATAAGATAAGTGGTGGGAAACCTTTCCGTGGCCCCCTCTCCTATGGGGCTCTTCACCACCCCACTTCAACCTCTCCCCCAGCACTGCCCTTGCATCTGCACTCAGCCCGATGGGACCGCCCCTTCCTCCCATCATGCTGTGCTCTTTCCAGCTACTGTGCTTTTGTATGCGCTGTTTCCTCTGCTTGGTATGCTCTTCCCCTTCTCTGCCTGGCCACCCTCTACTCCCTTGGAGGTCCGTACTACGGAGCCTTCTTCCTCTCTCTCAGGCAGAAAGAATCACCCCCTCCCTAGTCGCCCACAGTCTCCACACTGCAGAGGTTCTGAGGAAGAATAACTGGGATCTGGGACATGCTAGTGGTCCTAGTCCAGATCACCTGACTCTGAATGAGCTGCTTTTGCTCCCTGAGCCTCATTTTGCCTCATCTGAGAAATGGGGACAAGAACCAAGTTCTCGTTCTGTGCTCTTTTACATCCTATAACCCACAGAGGCGACCCTGGTGTGCAGGTACAGCTCTGCAACACGTGCACTTCCTGGAAAAGAAAAGCAATTCAGGCCTAACCCCAGGGGCCCAAGCAGGAGGGTTACGTAAGTTCCGAAACTTATTTTTCCCTGTAATTATGACAAACTCCTGGAGCCCTGAGTGAATGGCCCCCATTCTTGCTTCTGTGCTTGTTGAGACATACACCAGAATTAATTTAATTACCATCTCGGGCCTCTTTCCAGGTGGGCCCTGCCAGGGCACCTCCCTCTGGATTTCATTAAGTCTCCTGTCAACATCTCTGGCTCAGCACTGCTGCTGGTGGAGCCATAGGAGAAACGGGCGCCTGCCCCAAGCCCGCGTGATGGATATTGTTTACCCTCTTCTTCCCACAGATTCCTTCTTAATAACCCTGGAGCCAGGAGGCTCCCTGGCAGGGAGGCCAGAGAGAGGGGTCTGGGTGGAGGCACTGAGGTGGCTCCCTTAGTGGCGTGGGCAAGTATCAAGACAGCACCTGCTAGAAAGAAGCTAGGTTTTTAAGAAATAGAAGGAAAATTCAATTAGCTCCAGGGGAGTCTAAATTTTGGGAGGAAACTAAGTGTTTACTCTGGAAACTGTGTTTACTCTTTAGGAATCCACAGAGAAGCTTCTGAATACAGATGTAGGCTGAGCCCTGATCGTGCTCTCGGATTGACTCTTCATCCTAACCATAGCCTGGTTATAAACAGCCTCAAATATAAACTGAGCCCTGATCCTGATCATAACCCTGACCCTGGTCACAGATTGAACTCTCTGGCTCTGACTCCAGTTTTAGACTGAGCCTTGATCCTAATCATAGCCCAGTACCTGAACTTGTCCCCAAACTAAGCCTCAGTTCTGCTCAATAGACTTACCTCTGATTTTGGTCACAGACTGAGCCCTGAATCATCATACTCAGGCTCTGACCCTGGAAACAGACTGAGCCCTGATCTTACCTCTGGGCTGAGTCTTGATCTTGGTTATAAACTGGGCCTCGACTCTGGTCACAGACAAAAGTGGGTTTCAGGCTGACACTTGGTCTTGGTCACAGACTGAGTCCTAGTTCGGGCCATAGACTTAGGCCTCATCCTGGTCATAGAGCCCTGACCCTAACCGTAGACTAATCCACAAACTAATTCTATGAACCAAGCCCTGATCATGACTGTATACTCAAAACTGTTCTTGGTCCTCATCTGATCCCAAACATTAACCCAGCTGAATCCCAACCCAAGTTATAGACTGAGACTTCAGCCCTGACCCTGACCCCTAGATGACCTCTAACTCTAGCTCCTAACTGAGCCCTGACTCTGGTCAAAGACTAAGCCTTGATCCTGGTCTCAGACTGAGCCCTGACTCTGGTTAAAGGCTGAGCACTAACTTGATCCCTGGATGACCCATAGTCCCAGCTCCAGGTTAAGTCCTGATCCTGGTTACAGACTGAGCCCTAACTCCAGCCCCAGCCTGAGACCCGATCCTGCCAGACCACATGCCAAGCTCTCAGATTCTATTTTCTCAAGACTATTCCTTCAAACTATAAACCTATCTCCTAGAAAAGAACCAAGGCAGCCCATTAGTGCTCATTCCTGTCAAGAGAAATATCCTTGAAGGAATGAATCAAGGAATTAACTTTGAGCAGCAGGAGACAGAGAAAACCAGAAATGATTACTTCCAAACGAGGAGCCGAGTTGGGCAGCTGGTTCCCCTGGAGGAAAAGGAAGAGAAAAAGAGAAAATATGGCATTGGGGGCAGGGGAGCAGACCGTTCCAGGCTTCCTCTTTAGGGACAGTGGCTGGGAGTCTTTCAATGTGCCCTATTGAGAATCATTCATTCATTCGTTCGATCACTCATTCATAAACACTACAGAGTACCACCCACAAGTTTGGCCTTCATACATTCCGCCACGCATTCACTAAGCATATATTATGTGTGATAGAGCCCACGTTCTGTTTGATGCGGGGAGAGGCTACTCAGTGGGTGTCTCCAGGTTATAAATTACTCTCCTCCCCTCCTCTAAACCACTACTCCTGCTGTAAGTTCCGAGGGTATTGGGAAAGGAGTCTTAGAATCAGGAAGAGGTGGCAGGTCACCTTGCTTCTCAGAGTCTCAGTTTCCCCTTCTACTAAATGAGCATTTGTGCAGGGTGAAGAAAATGACAGTTAAGAACATACCTAATGCAGTATTAGGCATACAGTCAGAGCTTAATAAATGCTGCCCCTTCCTTGATTGCTAGGGTGGATGGGAAGGTAGAGTCACTAATGTTATGCATGACAACATCACAAAATAATGGTGACAGAGATTGTCCACTTAATGCTAATGGGTGCTGGCTGGAGGGCCGGGCCTCAGTTTCCCCATCTGTAAACAGTAGGGTTAGATTTGATAATCCCGTCATTCTAGCCACACTTGGACACCCCATAGCTGGATTTCAGGGTGCAAGGGAGTGGCGAACCCCTAAACTCAGATGTGGTTTCAGTGGCTCTGAATGTTACTCTGCTGCCCAACAGCATCTGGGACGGTTATAAAACCTGTCCCAGCAAACTCTCCCCTCCCCAGGGAACCACAGGTGGTGTCTGGCCACAGCACACAGCTCACCAGCCTGGATGTCACCAAGTTCACATTGGCCTTGACGAAAACAGATTTGAGTATGGCCTCAGGAAGTCGCTACTTCCCCTCAGCTCTGGGCCTCAGTTCCTCCATGACTCATATGGGGCAGCACAGCCTTTGAGGTGCTGACAGGCCTCAGTGTGAATCTTCGTCCACCCCTTACAAGCTGGGGGACCTCGGCTAACTTACCCTCTCTCAACCTTATTCTTCTTTCCTGGATGTGGGACGATGAGATATTGATTTTAGGACTGCGATTGAGAAGCGGAGGCGGTAGAGACAGCTGGCTTAGGTAGTGTAGCGTACACAGCAGGAGCACTATAATTGCAGGCAGATGTCATCACTCCTGGGCTTAAGCAGAGATTTACACACTGTGGTTCATGGAGTGTCCACGGGTGGTTGGAAGCAGGGGTAGGAGGGCCAAGCCAAATGGACTCAGGACCTTGAGCTGTTTTTATCCAATTAGCTGTCGTATAAGAATTCATCTGAAGAAAGAGAACCCACAGAAAAGTCCAAGGCCACCAGGTTAGGGCTAAAATGCTGTGATTGACACAGAACCTACTGCGTGCAGGGCTCTGGAGAGGTTTGTTGGGGGGCAAAGTGAGGCTCTCCCCATCTTTCGACAGTGCTCATAGCCCTTACAGTGCAGGAAGGGGCCGTGCCGAATGGGCGTGCTTTCAGTCCATGGCAGCGTTGGATTTCCCCCACGGTTTCTACCTACAATGGGAGAACCACAGCTGCCTCTTAAGAAGCTCACACCGTGCTCGATGCTCTCCTTTCGGCAGAAGTTTTGACGAGCAAATGAGGATTATCAGACAGCCGAACACTGCTACTTCTCTCCCCATTTCACAGCTGGGAAAACTGAGACACAGGGCAGCGACGTGACTTTCTAAAGGCCACACAGTCACTGAAAGGTGGAACCTGCATTCACGGGCAGTGCTGGCAGCTCCAGAGCCCTGGGCTGAGCCCCAGACCTCTCGACCCCTGACGGTCAGAGTGAGGCTGGTTTGGCCCCTGAAGGGTTATCTTTGCCCATGTATCCCCCACCTCATGTGTTGCTCAGAGGCATCTGGGATGGAAGGAGGGCTTGTTTGCTCTGAGTTCTTTTTCCTTTCAGATATTTTGTTCTGTTTTGCGGCCTTTGTTAAGCCAGATTTGTGGTCAGCATTTGACCCAGAGAATGGGGTGAGCAGGCATGAATGAGGGGGAAGGGAGACTAAGCTAGGTTGGAGGGTCTGTGAGGCAAAAGAACTCACATTTACTGAACATTTACCCTGTGCCAGGCACCAGGCACCAGGCACCATGCTCTCAGGTGAGCATTGCTATCCCCATTGTATGGATAAAGAAATTGAGGCAAAATGGCCAGTTAGATAATAGAGCCAATACAGCGCCCAGGTGTGTGTCCCTGTGCTCTTTGCAAGGCCAGTGAATCCCTGTGGGCCTGGCACCATTTCCTCTAGCCTTCCTCAAGTGGTCCTCAGAGGCTCAGCCCAGGTGCAGAGCCTCTCTAGAGGACCCTCTCCAAGGCACCATTTCAAGACTGAAGTATTAGCCTCAGCCAGAACCCCAACGAACAGCGCAGGGTCCCAAGACACCCCTGTACAGTGGCAGCTGGTGTGGTTTTCAGAAGGGCTGGGGCTGCAGCCAGACTTGAGTTTAAGTCGTGGCTCCACCACCCGCTCCTTGTTGTGAACTTGAACATGTCCTCTAAGGCGGAGACATGAGGACACATGCATCCTTCATCATTTAACAACTATTTATAAAGCACCTACTGTGTGCCTGGCCTCGTGTCAGGTGCTAGATGGATGGGTGAGCCGATAGCCTTTGATGGTAGTTGGGTGCTTTGGAAATAGGCAGTGAAGTGGAAGGCTAGGATCCTTTGGGGATTTAGAATTCAGAGGGGGTGCGAACCCTTGATATTTCCTCACAGACCGCAGATGTCAGTGAACCAGAGCCCCAGAATTTCTCCTTTCAGCCTTTTCTTCCCACAGTGCTCCCCAAGACAGGTCAACATACAGTTATCTGCTGTGTGACATTGCACAGCATCTCCTGTGTCTTTCAATAGGCTCCAGACTCTTGGAGGTTTGTCTCAATGATCTACTGATGCATCAAAAATCATTCCAAAACACAGTGGCTTAAAATAGCAACCATTTTATTAGCTCTGCCATCTGGTCTGGGTTAAGCTGGACACATCTGCTAGTTTTATCTGGGCTCACTGAGGCAGCAGCAGACACCTTGGGTTCAGATAGTGGAAGAAGGCATCCCTTAGGTCTGGGATGTGGCTGTTGGCTGAGCCACACATCTCCAGAAGACTAGCCAGGGTTTCTCCATTGAATGCAGCTTCCCAGAGCAAGGCCCAGTATGGAAGCACTTTCTAAACCCCTGCTTACTTCACATTTGCTGAGGTCTCACTGGCCAAAGCAAGTCACACAGCCAAGCCCAGAGTCGGTGTGGGAGGGGGCTACACAAGGGCAAACTCCAGGGATGTGTGATTCATGGGGAGCCATTACTGAACCAGCCCAGCACCACCTCCACAGGCCGTTTCCTGCTTCTGTACCTTTGCCCAGGCTGTTCCTTTGCCAGCTATGCCCTGCTTGGTGAACTCCCACTTGGGCAAGTTAGGTAGCTTCTCTCTGCCTCAGTTAGGTAGTCTCCTCTTCTACAAAATAGGGCTACTGAGAGTGACTTCATTCAAGATTTATTTTGAGGATTAAATGAGCTAATATGTGGAAAGCTCTCAGAACAGTGCCCGGCAGTGAGTATTTCCTCAAAAAAATGCCCACCATTACTATCATTATGATGATTCTTAGCATGACTACTCCTGCCCTCATGCTTCAAAGGCCTGCTCAAGGGGTCTCCTCCTCTCTGAAACCTTGGATTCTCCCCAGCCAAGCCCTACCCTCCAGGCCCAGATCTTCCCGGTCCACCTTCCCCTTCCCCCTGAGGGAAGGGAGTCCCAGGGCCCAGCACAGGGCCTCTGGGAACTCTCTCTTTTCATTTGCAGTTAGGGAGGCAAGACCATTTCCGGTGACTCCATTCAACAGAGGTGGAAACTGAGGCTCAAGACGGTGTGGTGACTTGCCCAGGTCACAGGCTGGTATGGTAGGTGGGTGAGCTAGGAGTTGAATCCAGGTGTGACTGTGGCATCTGTGTCTGTCTACCTCACTGTCCGGCCCTCCGTTTGGTGCCTACATGGACTTGCGTCGGGGATTCAGAAGGAAGCCATGCAGTCTGAGGGACAAGGACAGTCTAGAAGCAGCTAAGAGTAGGGGGTAGGTGTGGAAACCAAAGGAGCCCCCGACCTGCTGGGGTCAGGGCAGGTTGCCCAGAAGACATGAAATGATAATAAGGAGAAAAAGGTGCAGAGAGACAGGGGAACATCCCCAAGGCCAAAGGCAGATTGTGCCAGGTCGCCCAGACCATGTCACCACAGCCTTCTCCATCCTAGCCACATCCCCATGGGTCTCAGGGACATGACCCCCATCCCATCTACCAGGGCACACCTCCTGGGTTTCCGGATACTAACCAGCTCCCCCATCCAGAGGAGCAGGGCAGTGCAGCCCACCTTCTGAGTCTTTCAGTCCAGCAGATATTTCATCTAGACACATTTCCCATGCCTCCATGGGATCAGCGTCTGCCTCCTGGCTAAGAGAAGAAACCCCAGAGCCCTGAAAGATAACACCTGCCTTAAGCATCTGAAAGCTGGACAAAGATAGATTGCAGAGGAATTTACCTCCTCTGAAAGGGTTTGGGCAGTGGCTCGGGGAACTAGTGAGGCCATGGAAACGCGACCTGCCCCTGTGAGAATGACGGCTTTCGTCGGGACACAGAGATGGTCACTGAATGACTCTGGGCAAGTCACATCCCCTCTCTGAGTCTCAGATACCCCACCTGGAAAGTGAAGGTGAAAATAACCACCTCATGGGGTTTGAAAACCCCTGTTCCCCCACCTGTCATTCCGCCATTATTGCATTTAGTCTGGCACGTGGCAAGTATTGTTCTGGCCTGAAGAAGCTTCTTCTTACTCCCACCCGCCACCCGCCCCATGTTTTAAATTGTGGTAAAACACATATAAAATAAAATTTGCCATCTTAACCATTATTAAGTGTACTGTTCAGTGGTACTAAATGCATTCATAATGTTCAATCATCACCATTCTCCATCTCCATAATCCTTTCATCCTGTAAAATTGAAGCACTAATTCCTCTCCCCAGCCCCTGGCAACCACCATCCTACCTTCTGCCTCTCCTGGAGAAGCTTTTTAAGTTTCCAGAATCTCCTGGAGAAAGGAAGGGTGCACCCCCAGGGGCGGTTAATACATTAGGTAGCAGCCGAGACCTTGGCAAGCAGAGCAGAGCGCTGGGTTACACGAGCCCTGAAGAGTCACAAACGATCCAGCTCCCGCCTGACTTTGTTTTTCAATTTTCCTTTTATATGATTTTATTTTATATGAGTATGATTTATATACAGTGAGATGTATCCTCTATTAGTTTTCTAGGGTTGCCGTAACAAGTACTACAGACTGGGTGACTTAAACAACAGAAATTGATTATCTCACAGTTCTGGAGGCTGGGAAGGCCAAGATCAAGGTGCTGGCAGAGTTTCTTCTGAGAACTCTATCCTAGGCTTCTAGAGATGGCTATCTTCTCCCTGTGTCTTCACATGGTCACCCCTCTTATCTATGTGTGTCTGTGTCCTAATCTCTTCTTCTTATAAGGACGCCAGTCTTATTGGATTAAGGTGCACCCATATGACCTCATTTAAACTTTTTTCCTAAGCTTTATCGAGGTATAATTGACATATAAAATTGTATAAACTTAAGGTGTATGATGTGGTGATTTAATATATGTATGTATTGTGCAATGATTACTGCAATAAAGTTAGTTATCACAGTCATCACCTCCCATAGATAACTTTTTATTTTTTTATGGTGAGAACATTTAAGATAGACTCTCAGCAAATTTCAAGAATACAATACAATATTTTTAACTATAGTCACCATGCTGTACCTTAGATCTTCGGAACTTATTCATCTTATAATGGAAAGTTTGCATCCTTGACCAACATCTCCCCATACTTCTCCCACACCCCTAGCCCCTGACAACCACTGTTCAACTCTCTGGTTCTGTGAGTCTGACTCTTTAAAATTCCATATATAAGTGAGATCATTCGGTATTTGTTTTTCTCTGTCTACTTATTTCACTTAGCACAATGTCCTTCATTTTCATCCATGGTGTCACAAATGGCAGGATTTCCTTCTTTTTTATGTCTGAATAATGTTCTACATATTTCTGCATCATTATTTTCTTTGTCCATTTGTTTGTTGATGGACACTTAAGTTGTTTCTATGTCTTGGCTATTGTAAATAATGCTGCAGTGAACATGCGTATGCAGCTGTCTCTTTGAGATAGTGGTTTCATTTCCTTTGGACATATACCCATAAGTGGGATTGCTGGATCATATGGTAGTTCTATTTTTTTTTTTTTTTTTTGAGGCACTTCCATACTGTTTTCCATAGTGGCTGCACCAATTTGCATTCCCACCAACAGTGCACAAGGGTTCCCTTTTCTCTACATCCTTGCTAACACTTATTCTTGTCTTTTCGATAATAGCTATCCTAACAGGTATGAGGTGGCATCTCATTGTGGTTTTGATTTGCATTTCCCTGATGATTAGTGATGTTGAGTACCTTTTCATGTACCTGTTGGCCATCTGTATGTCTTCTTTGGAAGAATGTCTATTCAGACCTCATTTAACTTAATCATCTCTTTAAAGGCCCTACCTCCAAATACAGTCACATTCTGAGGTGCTGGGGATTAGGACTGAGATATATGATTTTGGTGGTGAGGGGGAAATAGTCAGCCCTTAACAGACCTCTTTTTAGTTTATACGCTGATGAGTTTTGACAAATGTATACCCCCATGTAGTAAATGTCACAATCAGGATGCAAAACCTATTCATCACTCCAAAGTCATCACCTTTGTGTTCCTTCGCAGACAGACGCCACTTGCTACCCCTCATGCTACTGTGGATCCCATTTGTCTTTCCTAGAGTTTAACAGAAATGGAATCACATGGTGTATACTATTTGGAGTCTGGCTTTTCCCCTTCAACAGAAGGGCTTTACTTGTGTCATGCACATCATAGTTTGTTCCTTTTTATTCCTCAGTAGCAATCCTTTGTATGCATGGACCACTGTTTGAGGGACGTTTGCGTGGTTTCCAAACCAGGGTTATTAAAAATAAAGCTTCTATAAGCATTTGGGTCTAGGTCTTTGTGTGGCCATATATTTTTATTTTTCTTGGGTATCCCCACCTAGGGAATGAATCACTGGATCGAATGGCAAGTGGATTTTTAACTTTATAACTGTTCTTCAGCATGATTATGCCATTTCACGCTTCCAGCAGCAGCGTTTGAGCGTTTCATTTGCTCTACCTCTTCATCAACATTTGATGTTAGTCTTTTTTACTTTCGTTTCAAAAGGTACGTACTGGTATCTCATCGTGGGTTAATTTGCGTTTCCCTGATGACTAGTGACATTAAGCATCTTTTCGTGTTCTTATTGGCCATCGTATATCTTTTGTTTTGCCTACTTTTAATTGGATTGCCATTTTTTATTGTGGTAAGAGATATGTAACATAAAATTTATTGTTTTAACCATTTTTAGGTGTGTAGTTCATTTAGGTGGCATTAAGCACTTTCGCATTACTATGCAACCATCACCACCATCCATCTCCAGAACTTTTTTGTTTTCCCCAACTGTAACTCTGTCCCCATTAAACACATCTCTCCATTCCTCCTCCCCCAAGTCCCTGGCGACCACCATTCTACTTTCCGTCTCTATGAATCTGACTGCTCTAGGGACCTCATGTAAGTGAAATCATACAGTATTTGTCCTTTTGTGCCTGGCTTATTTCACTGAGCATAATGTTCTGAAGGTTCATCCACATTGTAGCATGTGTCGGAATTTCCTTCTTTTTTACAATAATATTTCATTGTATTAATATACTACATTTTATTTCCCCATTCACTTGTCAATGGACACATTTTAGCTATTGCGAATAATGCTGAGATGAATATGGGTATACATATCTCTTATCTCTTAGAGTTTCTGCTACAATAATTGGGTAGTTATTTCATTATTGAGTTATTAAAACCTTAGTTTTAAATTAACATCATAGTTATCAACCTCAGCTCTCTGTTAACTTAGTGTTTCAGCCAACATCTTATTTATCAGCTAATACTTTAGTTATTAGCCAAACCTAAAGTTTAGCCAAGATCTTAAAGATGAGCTCACACCTTGGTGGTCAGTTAACTGCCTGTTTTTTTAGAAACTAACATCTCGGTTTTCAGCAAAACATCTGAGTGTTCAGCTAACACTTTGGGGACATTAATACAGTTGTTACTTCAGCCAGGATAAGACCCGGCTTAACTGGGAAAGGAAAATGAGGGGCTTAGTAAGGAAATGTAAAGACATTAAAGGAAGAACCTCTATGTTGATGAGGGGCATCCTTAGAGTGCTCTTTCCTCATATGAACTACACATTGGGGAGGAGGATGAGCCCCATCTTGTTCTCTTGACACCATCAGTTGGCACTGAGCCCTTTGATGGGCCCAGCCCTGTGTTTGGTACATATTTAATGACCCAAGTACAGGAATGTTCCCTGCTCCAGCTGCCCTTCCCAGCTTTGCTGGGGCAGGACAGGCTAGTAGAGCTCTAAGCAACATGGGCCTCAATGTCCCCTTCCAGCAAATGGATCACTCCAGGCTAAACCAACATGAGGTTATATCCCCACAGTGAAAAAATAACTCGAGGATGAGCAGAATTGATTTATGAGACTGGCATTGGGAAGAAGAAAGACATGCGCCAAGCCTTGGAGCTTCTGGGATGGCTGCGGGGCAAGGCAGAAGCAGTAAAGCTGTGGAAGGGAGCGAGGGTCCCACGGTCCAGGAGCCAGCTCAGCCGTGGCCTGGAGTTGGGAGCCAGTGATATGGACCCCAGGGTCCATGGCATCAAGTCCCCTCAGCCCTGTTCACAGCCTCGTCTTCCCCTCCTATTCCTCCACAACTCCCTGCACCCTGTGATGCAATTACACCCAAAAAGTGGCCTTGTCCCCTGCCACTAAGAGCCACTGCTCTGTGCCTTTGCAATCGTACTCGACACTTGAATGCCTTTTCCTCTTCAACGGAATTTCTGCAGCCTTAGTTCAAATGTTCTCACCTCTGGAGACACTTTCCCTGGACCAAGTCCCTCTTGAGATTTTTTAAGATTTTATTTTTATTTTTATTGGTAAAGGTCCTGGTGGGATCTGCGGCTCTGTGGCTATAGATAGAATCTGACTCAGAGCCTGGCTCTCCATAAAATTTTGTTGAATGAATAATGAATGAATGAATGAATGAATGAATAAGTGTGTGAATCAATAAATGAGTGAGTGAGTGGGTGGTAGGTATAAGGCCACATGCCTTCTCCAGGGACTGCAGAGGCTCCAGGGGCAGTGATCTTTGCTCTAATATCTTGCTGACACATCACGTGTTTCCCAGAAACACCTGGAACCCGGTCCCCAGGACCCGAAGTTCAGCTGGCCCTTCTGATGTCTGATGTCTTCTGTTCTGCAGTCCCAGGGAGTCTGGGATCTGCGTCCTGCTCAGGCTGCTCTGGGTCAGTTCTGGGTGCCCTGCTCTAGCTGAGGAGGGCTTTGGGGAATCACAGTTTGGACCCTGGTGTCCTCTGGCCCATGGACACCAAAACAACAGCATCCTCTGATGGGCCCAGGCTGCAGGGCTCTGAGAGTGGCTTGAAGAGCCCTCCAGACTCTCCTAGCTCCCACCTCAGCCCTGTACTCTCAAGCTTGCTGTGTGACCCCAGATCGGTCACATGACCTCTCTAGACCCACATCTGCTTCATTCACACATCTGCATGACCTAGATCACACAGGACTCCCTGACCTTGTCTCCTACAGTTGGCCCATTGGCCTAGGATACAACCAGCTCGTCTTGCCTCAGGCCTTTGCACTGATGGTTCCTTCTTCCTGGAATGCTCTTCCCCCAGATCTTGGTCCCTCTCCTTCTTTGTGTCTCAGCCTAAATGTCACCTTCTTGAAGAGGCCTTTCCTAATCATCCCAGGAGGCATGGGGTCAGCCCAGCCCTGCAGTGCCTCCACTCCTTGAGTGGTCTTGGGAGGGGACTTCTCTCCGCTGGGCCGAGTCTCATGTCCCAAAGTGTGGGGAGCACAGGGCACTGGACTGCAGGATTCTGGATTCTCCATCTGCCGCGGGAGGCTGGTTAAACCTGGTAATGATCCATCTGCCATTACCGATGCCCCTGAAATGATAGTTCATAGGCTGGTTTTATGGTTGGGGAAACTTGGAGTCGTTTGTCCAAAACCACACATCACTGAGGAGTGGAAACTGCAAATCCACACTCTGCCTGCATCCTTGGCCCCTCTCCTGGCTCAGTCTCTGCCCCTCTTGCTTCCTGAAGACTTGCCTCTTGCTCCATAAAACAGGCCGCAGACTCCGTGAAGCAAGGCAATGGTGGTAGAGGGCAGAAGACAGAATCTGTGCCCAGGAAGGAGGCCATGTGACTGTGGACCAAGGAGCTGGGACCAAGGTCCACTTAGTGTGGATACTGGATTTCTGTTCCATTCTGTGTCTGTGCCCTACCCTACTCCCCCCATTTGTCTGGGACCTTCCCAGTCTGAGCACTGAAAGTCCTGCCTCCCAGGAACCTGAGTCCTGGGTGATTAGGACTGTTGGTCACTCTCGAGGGAAAGAAAGGCAAGGCAGGTGGGAGGCCCAGCCCAGCGAGGTGCGAATGGAAGGGTGTGAGCAGGAGGCATGGCTGCCGTGGCTTACGGAGGCTCTGTTGGGCTTGGGCCGCTGAGATGAGAGAAAGGAAAGAGGAGGAATGGCATTCTAGGGCCCTCCAAGGCCAAGCACTGGACTTGGGCAAAGGAACCCTGTAACATTGGGCAAAGGAACCCTGTAACAAAGCTGCTCCCTGGAGGAAGGAGACATTGGGAGGAGAAAACTAAGCCCTTGGAATCTCCCCTCAGCAACCGGCCCTGGCTGGAGGGTAATAGGGCTGACCCTCCTGCCCTGCCAGCCTCCAGGCGCTGCCGACACAGTGGATTCTTTCTTGGAGAAGAATTCAGTAACAAAACACCGAACAACACCCCGTGATTCAGCCCCTGCCTGAGGGGCTTTGTAAGGCGTGGAGAGATAAGCAAACCCTGAACAGCCCACTGCTCTGGGAGGTTCTGTAGTTGGAAATATTCTCAGGCCTGTCCCAAAGCCAGAGGCCAGAGGGTCCTGGGGGCCAGATTAACCCTGGTCTGCGCCTCCTCAGTGGGGGTGGCACATGCCTGTGGTTTAGGGCGTTGGGGGCTGAATCCAGCTGGAATCTTGGCTAGGAGGACCAGAAGCCAACGCAGCTGCCCAATGGTTGCAGGGAGACATCCTAACAACGGAAATGCCGACGGCACTCCCCACGGTAGCAGCCTCACGTCAACAACCCACTTCGTAGACGAGGCAGTGGACGACCTGAGAGCGCACACAGCTGGCTCACCGAAGGTCACCTTGTCAGCTGCGAATCTCATCTGAACCCCACTGATACCCCCAGTGCCTAACTCAGGGCTGCTCAGGGGCGTCTGTGGAATTAAAGAAGGAAGAACAAACGGTGGCAGTTAACACTTCAACTAAGTGGGTGATGGTATCAGTGCTCTCCCTGCATCTCTCTTTCAGAGCTCCTTGTAGAGTTTCCTGAAGACAGGTTATGTGGTTAAAACAAGGTATGCAAACCCTTACGTGAGTCTACTGGTTCTCAAAGTGGGGTTCCTGGACCACCACCAGCAACATCTGGAACTTGTTAGAAATGCATCTTCCTGGCCCCTCCTCCGACCTATGGAATCAGACACTCTGGGGGTGGGACCAGTGGTTGGTGGGTTAGCAAGCCCCCAAGGGGGGTTCTGATGCTCCATCAAGGCTGAGAATCCCTGTTCTAGTCTAATGCAAGAGAGGAAACTGAGGCCCGGGAGGTCTCATCTTGCTCATGGCAGAGCCCAGAACCCACTCCCGGCGTCTCCCAGCTCCAAGCTCCACCGCCTTGGCTCCCCAACAATATGTACTTCTCTCTGAAGAGAATGACCTCCTTTGCCTCCAAAGTAATTCACTGAGACGTTTCTCCTTTATAAGACTGGAAGCTTCTTGAGGGCGGAAATGACATTTGATTGTCTCTGTCTTCTGAGATCCCATCACAAGGCCTGGCACTTCTAAAGCATGTGCTTAATAAACTGCCTAACGAGCTCTCTTTTATATACACATGATCTACTGACCACCTCACTCTTCCACAAGGATCTGGCAGGTTACTCCTCCTTTCTTCTTGGGCACCCACTGGTCAGAGAGGTTAGTGTGGTTAGCCGCGCCCCTTGGTTGACACCAGGATGGTCTGGCCCATGGTCTCCAGTGCAGCCCAGTATCTCTCCCAGGATAAGGATCTACTCCCAATCCAGTAAGTCGCTTAGATAAACTCAGAGATCTCTGACCCCTCAGCCACTGCCCACGGTCACAGCCTCACGCCAGCAACTCGCTTCATAGACAAGGCAATGAAGTGGCCTTCACACCCCTTTCGCTGGCCCTCTCCCCCAGCACCTCTGCCTATCTGAGACGTCTCTCTGTTCTAAGAGCAACCCTTCAAACTGCGATAGGACTCTGAACCTCAGATGCTCCTGGAATTATCACCCACTCTCCTCGGTTGACACTTGTCCCTCTCTTTCCACACGCCCTTTTCCAGTGGCCAAAAAGATCTCTAATATTCTCATTCTAGAAGTGGGATTTCAAACTCAGAGCTCAGTCTGGAGCCTGGGTCAGGTGAGACAAACTCCGTGGCAGCAATGGGATTCAGAGGTAGCTGCAGTCTATCCTGTCCTCCCTGGGACCCGAGAAGTACACGAGCATGCGATAATCCCATAGCACGGGCTCGGCTGCCACGTGACATTTAAGCACCTCATTCTAACCTGTGCCAGAGAAAGGATTAGGCTGCATGGGACCCAGCACGGGGGGCAGCCGCTAAACCGCTCTGTTCACCTTCCTCCCTCACTGGCCTTGGTCTGGACAATTGTACCAGCCTCCCCCAGGCTCCCTACCTCCTCTTGTACCTTCTCCAATCTCTCCGTGGCACTGCTGTGGCCACAGCACACCACGGCTAGACTCCCTTCACAGAACCCTGCCCTGTCGAGGACACGGTCTGAATCCTTAGCCTGGCATTCGAGGCTCTTGACAGTCTGACCCCAGGTTGACATTGTGGCCTCTCCGCCCACCAGCTCTTCACATGCCCTCTAATCCGGGACACCATTCTGCCAACACCCCAGGCCTATCATTCCAGGCCTCTGCCCTGCTGTTCCCACCACCTGGGATCCTCCCCTCCCCTGCCCTCTCCCTGGCCATTCATTCAGTTAATAACTCATTCCACACTGACTGAGCCCTTCTGTGTGACAGACCCTGGGTACTCTGAAGCTGACTAGCAAAATCCTAACTCCTGCTCTCATGGGCCTCCAGTGTGGGGGTAGGAAACAAAGCAGGCTTCCCAGGCCCTGAGGTGTGCGTGTGCGTGAACTGGGGGGAGAGAGGAGGGGAGAGCGTTCCGAGCAGAGGGAACAACCCGGAAGACCACGAAGCAGCAGAGAGCAGGACAAGACCGCCTTCACCGGTGGGCAACCGGAGCCGTCCCTCAGAAGAGCCTCGAGCTTAGGGTTTAAAGCTCCCAGTTGCTGTCTTGAAATTCATAATAATTTTATCTTTGAATGTGTGTTGCTGAAGTCGGAAGGGACAATGGAGCACGCACGAGGGACTTGCACGCTGACTCCTGCCACTTCTCCATGACATTAAAGTTCCTGCTGCTGCCTTCCACCAGGCCTGGCCAGGGGCACTGTAGAATGGATGCGAGTCGCACGCCCTGCAGCATCACAGAAAAGAGCAAGGCGGTGGGTGTCCTCACCCCAAGCCGGCAGCACCAGAATGCATTTGGTGGCTATTCCAGCAGAGGGATCAAGGTACCTAGTACATATGGAGGGACACTACCCCAGCAGGAAAGGTACAATACCCTTATGGGTTGCCTCTCACTGTGGATTGGGGTGGCAGGCCAAGGAAGGAGAGATGCCTGGCTTGGTCTCCCACCCCCATCTGGGGCACGGCATTGGTCGGGCAGCCCAATAGCTCAGTAGGCTCATGACTGCTGAGTTGTGGGGCGAGGTCCAGGTGCTGGTGTAGGTCTCCCATGAGTGTCCCCTCACCTAAGGGAATGTGACATTAAATAGCAAATGCAAAACAGCATGATAGGTTGAGGGGGTGGAGGAGGAGTCTGCCAGTGGAAGAATGGAAAAGGTCTTTATCTTAGTCCCTTTAGTGATACTTTATTCCTGACTTTTGAGGGGGCCCAGGCAGGGAGGCTGGACAAAGGGAAGTGGACAGGGAACAGACCACTACACTCTTGGCCTGTGCCGGAGGGCTTAGAAAACCCTCTCCTCAGCGAGAGTGGTTGGAGGAACTAATTCTATTTCAAGGTGGAGAAAACAGAGGGAGAAAGGCCTCTTTCCTACAGAGTGCTCTGAGCCCCGGGCTGTGCTGGCTGGGAAATTATTGCTTGGCTATCGCCCATGGGAACATAGGCTATCACCCATGGGAACATAACATTCTAACAATAAGCTTTCTGCTTGTACACCTGACCTGTAGGTTGACAGGTAGTGAATAGGAGAAAAATAGACCTTTGTGTTTAAGACAGAATGAGGAATGGGATTTAGGGCTTAAAAATCCTGTATCTCTACATTTCGGGGCTGCTTAATTTGGGGTCTGCGTACCCCTGGCAGGCCCAGCTGGCTGAATAAAGAGTGTGTTTCCTATAACTCACTGATTTCTAGTGGTCCGTGTGTCTTTCGGGGGCTGGCGGCCACAACATTTGGAGGCCCCAGCGAGATCTCAGGGAGTGGCCCTGGGATCTAAGACCAGACCGGCCTCCGAAGTGGTTGCTGTCCCTGTTGCGGATTCAGAGGGGTGGCCGACCTGAGACGTTCCAGGGCCCTTGAATGCTGTGACGGGTCAGTACAATCGTCAAGGACACCTTTAGGACACGCTTTTTGTTCCTGGTCCCGACGGGAATCTGGAATCTCCGTAAGACCGGCCTCCGAAGCGGTTGCTGTCCCTGTTGCGGATTCAGAGGGGTGGCCGACCTGAGACGTTCCAGGGCCCTTGAATGCTGTGACGGGTCAGTACAGTACTCAAGGACGCAACCTTTAGGACATGCTCTTTGTTCCTGGTCCCGACGGGCATCTGGAATCTCCGAGGCCTCGGTGTCTGGATAAAAGGTATCTTCCTGTTTCTGTTGACCGGTCAGTGGGGTCCGTGGAGAGACTGGACACAGTCATATCTCCTGGACCATGGCCAGGCCGCGGGACGCTGCCTCCTGTGCCCTATT
>NW_006432447.1:657771-672456 GCF_000325575.1 Pteropus alecto
ACCTTTCTGCTTCTGTACCCCCCGCTTGCACACCCGACCTGTGGGTTGACAGGTAGTGAATAGGACAAAAATTGAACTTTGTCTTTAAGACAAAATGAGGAATGGGATTTAGGGCTGAAAAACCCTGTACCTCTACATTTCGGGGCTGCTTAATTTGGGGTCTGCGTACCCCTGGCAGACCCAGCTGGCTGAATAAAGAGCGTGTTTCCTATAACTCACTGATTTCTGGTGGTCCGTGTGTCTTTCGGGGGCTGGCGGCCGCAACACGGCCAAGCTGCAGACTAGGTCCAGGGCATGGTGTTTCCTGGGAGGCGGGGTGGTCCTTAAACCCAGGGTGCTCTCTGGGTTCTGGTCATAGTGGGAGAGTGGCAAGCGGAAGGGGGCTGGCACAGGTCATGTGGGATGTGGAGCCAGCCAGCGACCAGGGCCTACCTGCCCCCCTCCAGCCTCCTGGCCCCAAGCACCCAAAGAGCCATTCTGAGCTTGCCCATCAGATAAAGGCTAGTCTTACATCACACCTCTCCCGGCCTCCAGTGCTGATGGAGCCAGTGCTAGGCCAAGGGCAGGGGTGAGTTTCAAAATAACAAGAACAGAAGCAGAGAGGAGGGCGGAGGGAGAGTTATGTTTTCCCTCTGACTTTTCTACCCCCACCCACAAAGCTTCTGACTTTCTGGGCCCATATTTTTCCGGTGAAGAGGGACCAAGACATTCAACCTCCCCCAACCAATGCTGCTGGATCAAACATAAGATGGCCAGTTAAACTGAAACTTCAGATAAACAAGAAATTTTTTTTTTTTTAGTATAAATATGTCCCAAATATTACATGGAACATACTTATACTAAAAATTTTTTTTTGTTGATGTCGTTAATCTGAAATTCAAATGTAAGTGGGTATTCTTTATTTTTATTTGCAAAGTCTGGCAACCATACTCCCATTCAGCCTGTATGCCCCACCTCCAGACAGTAACCCTAAAACTTAGAGCTGCCATAATTTAGGCCCAGGTAAATAATTTCAGGAAGCCCTAGATGAGAGTGACTTAGAAATCACATTTCACCATCTGTGACCTGAGGCCTAGAAAGCAGAAAGCTTTGCCTGAGGTCACATAGGCAGAGTGTGTCTGTCCTAGACACTTAGATGGAGCTTGGCACCTGTGACTGCCCCTGGGGCCACCAGCGAGGTGAGTTCAGTGTTGCTGCTTCCATTTTGCAGAGGAGCAAACTGAGGTCTAGGGAGGGAGAGGGGCTTCCTGGGGCTCATGGGGGACCTATCCCCAGTTAACACAACACATAATTAACCTTGACCCTAACTCAAGGCTCCAGCCTCCAAAGCCACAGCCCTCCCCGCTGGTTTGGAGGCTAGGGACGTGGGGTTCAGGGAAATGGATCTGGGTTTGAACCTCAGCACCTCGGCGAGGTGACCTTGGCCAAGTGCTTCCTTTCCTAGAGGCTGTTTTCTCGTCTGTAATGTGGGAATAATGATATGCCCACTTCAGAGAGGCGGTGATGACAGAAGGAGGGAAACCCGTGAAGCCGACACGTCCCGCCCGCTAAACCCTTAGCAGTTGGCAGGTCCATTCCCAGCCGCTCTTTACCCACTCGCACTGACCTTTCCCCCTGGGCTGGCTCCAGAGGCCTCCCCTGACTTTGAGGTCACCACCTGCCAAAAGCAAACACAGGACCAGTGCAGAAAGAACCAGGAGCTCCAGGGGTCCGCAGAACCCATCCCATCTCTCATCCTCACCACTCCCTCTTCTATGCTCTCAGCCCCTTGGTCGCTCTGCTCCGGGCCTCTGCCCAAGCTGTCCTCTTTACTTGCCATGCCCTTTGCCTACCCATCGCCTGACTAGCTCAGAGTCTCCTTTAGGCTAGAACCCACAGCCCTGTTGCTTCTCCCAGACTGATCACATCTAGTACAACTATAATGATACCGATAGAGATGACCCACACTTGGTCCGTAGTTGGGACCAGACGCTGTTCGAAGCACATATCGTGAGTCATTTAATTTTCACAATAACTCTATAGTGTAGATTCTATTTTCATCCCCATTTTGCAGAGCAGGTCATGCAGCTGGTCAGCAGCAGAGCCAGGACCTGAGTCTGGGCAGTGCAGCTATAGTCCGTGCATCCACGTCACGGCTATGCTGCTTCTCTCAGCACGATTTTCCCAGCCCCTGACGCATGCCTGGGGTGTGGTAGGTACTCAGTGGACACTCATCAAATACATGACCAGATATATCATATCACATCATTCTTTGCTCTTTCTGGGTATGTTTCCCTGACAAAATGTTTGCTCCTTGAGGGATTGTATTTGTCTCATGACCAGCACAGAATCTGGTACACAGTAGGCTCTCGAATAAATGAAAGAATGAACGAACCAGAAGAGATGGTTAAGGGCCTAAAAAGACAAACAATGAGGAAGATGGCCAAGAATTTCCTCTGCAAATGAGGCCACAGTGAGCAAAGCCTGGATGCCAAATTCATTCCGATGACCCTTTGTTATGTGCTCAAAACATTTGGCAGCACCGGGTGGCGAGGGGCACGCTGCCCAACCGAAGAGGCAGCCTGTGGAGGGAGGCAGTGCCAAGCTTGCAGAAAGCCCGCAGAGGGTGTCCTGTCCAGCATGCTTTACGTTCAGCCACCACTTACTTTTAGTTTTTTAAAAAAACAGCTTTATTGAGATATAATCATATGCCACAAAAATTCATCCATTTACAATGTGCAATTCAGCATTTCTTAGCATAGTTACAGACTTGTGCAACCCTCGCCGCAATCTAATTTTAGAACATTTTTATCACTCTATAAGAAACCCTGAACCCGTTAGCAGTCGCTGCCCATCCCTACCTCCCTGACTCCAGTCCTAGGCCACCACTAATTTCTGTCCCTCTGAATTTACCAATTCTGCATATTTCCTATAAATAGAATCATACAATATGTGGCCTATTATGACTGGCTTCTTTTACTTAGCATAACGTGTTCAAGGTTCATCTGTGCTGTGACATGCATCAGTACCATATTTCCTTTTATTGCTGAATGATGTTCCATTGTATGGATATATTGCTTTTTGTTTACACTTTGATCAGTTGATTGTTTTTAAATCACTTTTTAGCTGTTATGAACACTCATGTACAAGTTCAGTGTGGACCTATGTTTTCATTTCTCTTATGTATATGCCTAGGAGTAGAATTGTTGTTTCATATAGTACCTCTATAGTTAGCGTTTTCCACTGTCTTAATTTGGAGGGGAAAAAAGCAATAATCTTTCTTGAACCATTTAAAAATACATTCCAACACCTCAGCAGTCCTGTAGCTTTTGCAAAGCTGAGCCCCACATAGGGGTCCTGAAGGGGATTGGGCACATTAGTGAGTCACGGAAATTCAAATCCTGGCTTTGCCATCCACGGTGTAACTTTGCCAAGCGTGTCTACCTCCTTGAATCTCTGTGTCCTCAGTTACGACAGGGAGATTTTCATATACGACTTGAAGGGATTTTGTGAGGACTAAGTGATACAATAGCTGAAGGCCACCTGGCACACTGTAGGGATCCTATACGAGATGATGAATGTCATGTAATGCAGCAAACACATGTTTATTTGTGCCCTGTGCTGGACACTGTCATTTTACAGCTGAGAAGACTGAGGCCTAGGAAGGACTAGGACTCTCCCAGAATCAGGACGTTGAGTGCAGGCACAGCCCCCTGCCTCCCAACCTCTGCCATCCCTCAGACACGTTTTAGACAAAAGAGAAGTCAGGTCAGAACACCCGTAAGTCACACTGAAGGTTTTCACTTTTACTCCTTTCTTCCCGCCAAATGAAATGATCAGCCGGGCTTGAAGAGGAGTCCTACCCCTCTCTGTGCCTCAATTTCTTCATCGGTAAAATGGTACTTCCCTCATTGGTGGCCGTGAGGATCAAATGAAATAATAGATGTAGAACGAAACTCTCAGGCCTGGCGTACATGAAGTGTTTAGCAAATAGGAGCTGTTGCGTCCAGCTATTCGGAGGAATGCAGGGGAAGCATGGGGGGTGGAGCAGAATAAGAAATAAAAAGGGAGTTGTGAAACAATATTATTTACAAAGATCACAAATCCAAGTACACTCATTATAATGGCCATGATGAGAAAGACACACAGCACCAAGCTGGCAAGGATGTGGAGCAGCCAAGACTCTCGAACACCGTCAGTGGGAGTGCAACGTGGTGCAGGCGCTTTGGAAATCTCTGGCAGAATCCACCGAAGATGAGCAAACACGTACACCAAGGACCTGGCAATCTCACCCCTAGCTACTGACCCAAATGAGATACGTACTACGATTACTGAAAATCTCGATCAAGAATGTGCAGCATTGTTGGTAACAGCTCCAAGCTGGAAACACCCGGCATGTCCAACAGCAGGGCCATGGGCACAGAGACGCACCCGTACGAGGGAATTCCAGATGGCGAAGAGAACGGATGAGCTGGAACAGACTCTGCACCACCCTGGATAAATCTCTCAGATGAGCTATAGAGCAAAAGAAGCCAGACACTGAGGGGCACACCGTGCATGTCCCTGTTTGGATGAAGTTCAAGCAGAGCCAAATCAACTTTAAGGAGTCAGAAGTCAGGAGGGTGGCCCCCTGAGGGGGGACATGTGGGGGCTTATGCGATGCGGTGTCAGTTCTGCCATTTTCTGTGTGAATGTCTTACTCTAAACAAGTTTACTGACATATAGAAGCATACTCATTTTGTAAACTGCACACAGAGGAGCAGGCATTCCACACTTTAGAAGGGTCTCCTACGTTGGGGAAGATGGCAAAGGGGAACCGAGAGAAGATAATGAGGCAAGTCTGGGGGTTGTAGTTTGCACGGGCAATGACAGCCACGTGCCTGGCTTGGGGTCAGGGGAGGACATATTAATTCAGTGCTCAGCACGGGGGCCCAAAGGAAAAAATGTTTCCTTATGATTATTAATATTGTCTCCAAACTTGAATGAGCACACAGCCCCCAAAGATGTATATTTATTTGTAAAGTATAGACATGCCACTGAACCAGCATATTAGGTACATTATAAAACACATACTCAAAATGGAATTTTTAAAAGGATCATAAGTGGACACAAGCATTCTGATCTTTGCTTTGCTCACCCCGTAACTGCTGCTCAGGACATCCCCTACCCAGCTCAGGGCTCACCTTCACCCCAAAGAGATGGCTGAGGTGGCTGGGCCATGGGCCAAAGTCCCAGACCCTCTATCCCATGGACTTTTTGACTACCCCATGAATCCTGTAGGAAGGAAGGCGTTAAACCTCCGGCAGTGTACTGCTCAGGGCAAGGAGCACAAGACAGCCATTTGTGTTTCATTTAACCTGTAAGCCTTGCACCAGGTCCCGTTCCAAACATTTTGCAAATATTAACTCATTTCATCCTCAACTAGAAGAGTTTCTATGTTAACTTCATTTTAGCAGATGGGGAACTGAGGTGCAGAGAGGTTAAGAAACTTGCCCAAAGTCACATAGTTGGCAAGGAACAAAGCCAGGCTTTGAACCAGGACTGACTGGCTCCAGAGCCTACACTCTGTCCCACACTCGCCATGGCCGCCTGACCTCCGGCTTCCACGGAAGGGGAAGTATCTGTTCCCGGACAAGACGCAGAGGGAGCAAGTGAATCTCAAACCCCTGGCTTCTCCCAAGGGCCTGCTACAGGAAACGCTTGACCAATATATAATTATCATCCCCATTTACAGATGCAGAGACTGAGGTCAGCAAGAAGAAATGACCTGCCCCAAGTCCCCCAGCTGATAAGTGGTACAGTTGGGATTCAAGCTCAGGTCTGCCAAACTCTCAAGGTGTGCTCTTTACCACCAGCTGAGCTGCTTCAAGAATGCCCTGTTTTGAGAAGCACACTAGAGAGAGAGTCCTGCCACCCTAGCTCTAGCCCAGACTCTACCATTGGCTCACTGTGCTCTTTCAGGCCAGTCCCCAGAGAGGGTCTCAGCTCCCCTGGGATAAAGGGAGGAGCTGAGCTCAATGATCACTTCTAGCCTTTTAGCCCTGCTGTTTCTCAGTGCATGGTGGGGGAAGGCCAGAGACCAGCAAGGAGAAGCTATCTAGGATTTGGGATCCAGAAATCTAGGAGAGCTTCCTAGAGGAGGTGATTTTAGTTTACTTTGGGAGGGGCCCTCACTACTACGCCCTCTGTGGGCTGAGTTGTTAGTGCTTTTTACAGAATGGAAAGCAACTGGCCTGAAAGTTACAGAGTGAGCTAGTGGCAGTCTCTGCATTCAAACCCAGGGCTGTCAGAGCCCTTCTCCCTAATACAGTAGATTGGAGGCGAGGAGGCCACCCTCACCCTACAACATTTAAGAGACGGAACTAAGATATGAATACCAGGAAACAGGACCTAAGGCAGAGGGTGCCTGGAAAACACCAGGTGCTCAATAAATGTCTAAGAGAGGAAAAAAGAAAGGAAGGGGCCCACAGCAGACTCCAGCCTGGCAGATACCAGACTTCCTACCAAGCAGCCAGGCCCAGCTGGGCCCCTGTGTGGACAAAAACCTGCAATATTTTGGGGCCATACCAAATGCACACTGCATAGAGTGCACCTATTAGACTAATTAGGTACTTCGCTGCTTTGTTTTCTGCTTTGCTGGCTGCCAGGTAGCTCCTTGCTGTGCTCGGCCCTGGCTCAGGAGAGGTCACTGCCTTCCGAGGGCAAAGGTCAGGGAAAGATCAGACCCTGTGGAGCCTCCAGAATTTAGGGCTCAGTCCAACTGGAGCGGTCAAACCTACAATGTATTCTGGGTCAAACCCTCCCTCCATACCCTGGCTGGTATCCACTTACCCACCTAGACTGCAAACACCACCAGCTGAGGGTCAGACTGGTTATGTAACATGGAAAATCCCCTTGCACAGCATGGAGAGCAAGGGGAAGAGGCCATGCTGGGCTCCATCCCACAGCATCCTTGACTTCCTCTGTTTGCACATCCGCCTGAGACGGGAGGTTTGCCATTTCTCAAGGTGGCCTCTGTAGTGCCTTCCAGGGCAACGAAATGATTCTGAGTTGGCTGCCTCAGAGCATGTGGAGCTGTGCCACATAGCTGGCACATTACAGTCCAGGCTCAGGAGTCAGATCTAAGTGTCAGGACTTAACCTCTCTTTTCTTCCGTTTCCTGATTTGTAAAATGGGGAGAAAAATAGTGTATATGTCAAAGGATGGCTGTGAGAATTAAGTAGGTTAATATAGTCAAAGCACTTAGGACAGTGCTGGGCACAGAGCAATCATTATATAAATGTTAGCTATCACTACTATTACTTCAAATGTCATTATCATTCTGATTCAACTACTTGCCACCTATTTCTTAACCTCTATGACCCTCAGATTACCCTTCTGAAAAATTAAGATAACTACTCTACCTGCCTCACGGGTTGTCATGAGGATTACATATGCTAACATCTGCACGTGTAAGTTACCACGCAGCGCCTGCCACACAACTGGCACTCTCTATCATGACCCTGGGGCCTGGTGTCAGAAAAGCTGGGTTCGATTTTCCATATTTGTTGCTGTGTGACCCTGGGCAACTCACTTAACCTCCCTGAATTCTGGTTTCCTCATGGTTTGGGATACAGCAGGTGCTGCATAAACACGGTCCCCTCACTGCCCTCTCAGGCATGTTCCCACACATGATCCCCAGAGGTGGCCCCCAGAAGTCACTGAGCCTACAAAAGGGTCACCTGATCCATTGGAGACTTCACAGGGATTGGGCACCCCTTGCGTCCCCTAGGAAACTCCACAGGAGTGGCAGCAGCTCAGGTTCAGAGCAGAAACCCCTCCAGAATCTAGAGGAGGCCATTTAAATTAATTCCCAGTGGGGTCAGAGGACAGAGGGGACACGATGCGGCCTTGGCGAGGCCTGGGTGCCCTGGCTCCTTCCTGTGTTCCAGTCCCCTGCCCCCCACTTGCTTACCTGGCTCCACTCACTCCCTTCCATCTGCCAGGAAGTCACTGCCCTACCCTCCAACCCACTGTGTCCCTAAACTCTACTCTGACCTCCCATCAGAGGTTTGATCAATCCCTTTCACAATCAGGATGGTGCTGATTTTCCCTGACTCCGGGAATGGGGGAGTCCATCCCCCATTCACACTGAGACTTTCCAAGTCCACACAGCTGGGATTCTGACCTTGCGTCCAGTGCTCATCCGCCCCTAAGTCACTGCTGCTCTGCTAGACTTCGATCTCACCTCTAGCTCTATCCAGGGAAAAAAATTAAAATATTTAACAACTGTCTGGGCACACAGCAACCAATTGGAACAGATGTCAACAGCAAAAAGTCAACCTGGCTGGATCAGGACATCTGCACTGCACCCCTGCCTGTGTACAACATTTCCTGTCTTGCACTGAGGCTGACTCAGCCTCCTCTCCTAGGTCCTAGAACCCTAAGGCCTGGGCCACGGCTATTCACTATCTTGTGCCACCACAGGCCCTAGCACAGGGTCCTGCAGATGGTAGGGGCTTCACACACATCCATTCCATCAAAAGCTACTTACATGCCAGGTCCCACACCAGGGGCTGGGGACATGGTGATGCCAGGTCCCTGTCCCTCAGGGAGCTGACCCTCTGGTAGGGAAGTAGTCAGCTTTATGAACACACATAAGTAAGCTGACTGCAGATGATGTCATGCGAAGAATGACTTCCACAGGGGAATGTGAGCAAGAGCCAGAGAGAGTAATTTGCAGGTCGGAGAGTGATTTTGGGGAAGGCGGCATTCATGCCAGACCTGGAGGCTGAAAAGAAACCAGCCATGGAAAGATCAAAGGAAAAGGAGATCCAGGCAAATGGAACAGCATGTGCAAACACCTTGAGCTGAGACCAAATTTGGGGAGTTCTCTGAGTTGGAAGGAAAGGAGAGTATGTGGCAAAGATTCAACAAAGGGCCCTTGGTCAAGAGTTTGGACTGTCTCTGAAGATGATGGGTATCAATCGAAGGGTTCCAGCAAGAGAAGTGACATCATCTGATTTCTATTTTGGAAAAAACAATTTATAGGACGGATTCCCAGGGATGAAGGAGGGAGTGATTTCCTCCAGTAGCTTGAAATGAGTCAGATTTAACTGCACAGTAGATGAGAGTAGCACCTCATTATTCTTGTTCCTCTGCGGCAACAGGACTTCTGGAAAACTAAGCTTTCTGAGTAATAAAGCAGAAAGAAGAATGCTGGACTCCCACCAGTGAGGAATAACAATCTATAGAGCACATAAGCACACAAGCCACGGGGAGTTGTGGTCACTTGCCAAAGTTCCAGTAAGTTCCAATAGCTATAAATCCACATTACATTGAATTTTAATGAAATAAATCCACTAAGAGAGTCTGGGCTTGGCCCACAAATGTACTTGGTGCAATACAGTGTGTTAAACAAATCTGAAATCATTGCTGACATTCGAAAACCAGATTTTTATGTAAAAACTTGGATTTCTGGCTTCTTTGGAACACTCCAGAACTCTGGCAGCCATTCCCTCCCAAACACCATCAGGGAGCAGAGTGGAGGCCATCTATATTGGACAGGATGCATGTGTTCCAATTCACTGCAGTTCCCACCTCTCCCTACCGTTCCCCCAGTCCAATCACTTGTTAGTTTAACAGCCTCCAAGGCATCTGAGTTTGGGATTCCTATATTTGTTTTCAAACATTTAAAAAAGTCCAATAACTCCAAGATCTGGCGAGGATGTGGAGCAACTGGAATTTTCATCTTCTGCTGTGGCAATGTAAATTGCAGAGTTATCCAGGGTCACTTTGGAAACTATCCAATAATATCTAGTAAAGTTGGAATTTTATTTTGTAAACTGAAGACATGCATTTGCCATAACCCAGAAATTTCTGTCCTGGGTTTCTACCCTAGAGGAACTTGTACCCATGTGCACCAGAGGACATGCACAAGCACCATTTGACCTAACCTAGAAATAACCCAATGTCCATCTACAGGAGAAAGATAAACAAATTGCACTACAGCTCCACACTGGAATGTTATACAATAATGACAATGAATGAGTTACAGTTTCGTGCAACATGAATGAATGTTGGAGATACAATGTGAGTGAAAAAAGCAACTCTCAGAAGAATACAGGCGGCATGGTTCCGTTTATGTAGCATGCACAAACAGACACACTACACAATAACCATTTAAGGACATGGGCAGACGTGGCATAAGAGGAAAATCAAAGGACTAATAAACACGAAATTCCAGCTAATGCTTACCTATGAGGGAGGGAGGAAAATGCGAAGGTCCTAAGATAGTGGTCGTGCTCTATTTCTCAAGCTGGGTAGTGGAAATGCATTGTTTGCTATGTTATTATTATTTTAATTCATTAACTAGATGAATCATTTAAAAAAAATTTTTATTTTTAAGATATATTTTGCTTAAGGCAAATAAAATTAGGATAGAATAAATTGCGTACATTTTAAATGTTCACTTCAGTGTGTTCTTACATTAGTATTCACCCTTGTAATTATCACTTGAGCAAGATATAGAACATTTCTAGCATGCCTGAAATTTCCCTTGTACCCCTTTGCAGTCACACATGATCCCCAGAAACAAATGCTGCTCTGATTTCTTTCACTACTGGTCGGTTTCTCCTGTCCGGGAGTTTCACATAGATGGATTTGTACAGGATGTATTCTCTGGGGTCTGGCTTCTTCCCTTCAGCATATTTTTTTGGAGATTCATCCACGTTGTCGGCAGTTGATGCGTTTTGATTGTTGAGTAGTATTCTATCATAAGGATGTTCCGCAGCTTGTTTGTTTGTTTGTTTGTTTGTTTATCTACTTATCTATTCATTCATTCATTCATCCATCCATCCATCCATCCATCCATCTATTTATTTATTTGTTTGTTTTTGTTTTTCCGTAGTTTATTTATCCACTTCCCTGGTGATAGATATTTGGGTTGTTTCCAGTTTGGACTAACATGAAAAAGCTGCTATGAACATTTTCACACAAGTCTTCGTATAAACATGCTTTTATTGCTCTTGGGTAAATAGCTAGGAACGGAATGATTGAGACATTCTGTAGATTATACTTAATTTATAGTAACTTTGCAATCTCCTTAGCTGCTTAACCTCAGAGGAAACCTCCCAACTGTTTTCCAAAGTATTTGGACATTTTATATGTCTTCCAGCAGAGCATGAGATTCCAGTTGTTCTACATCCTCATAGCAGCACTTGGTGTTGCAAGTTTTTAAAACTTTTAGCTATTCTGGTGGGTATAAAATGATATCTGGCTATAATTTTAATTCTGATATTTTGTATCTCCTTGGTGTTGAGTTCCGTTTTATGTGCATACTGGCCATTAGTATATCTTCTTTTGTAGCATCCTTTCAATTCTTCTGGCATTTTTCACAATCGGATGTTTTTCTTGTTACTGTTGATTTGTAGTTCTTCATATGTTTTGGGAATAAGTCCTTTGTCAGATACACATGCACGCACTCACGCACACACGCACACACACGCATAAAGTGAATCATTTCTCCCAGTCTTTGTCTTGAATATCAATTTCGTTAATGATATCTTTTAATGAGCAGAAAATCTGAATTTGGATGAAGTCCAATTTTTCAATATTTTTCTTTTAGGGTTAGTATTTTTTGTGTCCTGACCAAGAAAGCTTTGCTTCCCTAATGTAGCAAAGATATGTGTCTCTATGTTCTCTAGGGTCTTAGTTCTGCTTTTTACATTTATGTCTATGATCCATTTCAAATAGATGTTTTTGATGTGTAAAAAGCTGTACTTATTTAATATATACAACTCGACGAGTTCGGGAATAAGTATATGCCCATGAAACCATCACCGCCGTAAGTAAAGGCCACAGACATGTCCATCACCTCCCAAAGTTTCCTCCTGCTATTCTTCTTATTATTTTCTAATTGATTTTTGTGTATGGAGTGAGGTAGCTGTTGGGATTCTTTTTTTTCTGATATATCGTTTTTCCATTTGTTAAAAGCGCTTTCCTTTTCCCATTGATTTGACTTAACGCCTTGCTGGATCATTTTAAATTAGTCTTTAAACTATTCTGTAATCCTCTTCTGTGTATATACATTTCACATTTTGAAAAGGGCCTCTATCTCAGTGCCTCCTCTGTTGCGCTCAGTGCTGGGGAGGCTTTAGTGCTCTGACACCCCCTCCGCATCCCCACTGAACTGACAGTCCAGCGATGAGACAGATTTCTGACTTAGGATGAGGGAGATGTGGCTTCTTCTGTTTGGAAAGACCCAGGTGGAGGAGGAATTGATTGAAACCAATTGCCCAAATGCATGCAGGAGGAGGCCTTCCCAGGGAGCAGGCTCACGTGAACAAGATCTAAAGGTCTGAATAGGCCACCAGCTCAACCCAAGTCAACAATTTTAGGTAACTTAAGATCGCCTTCACTGCCTCCGTGATATATACAGGGTTATGCTATGTTCAGAAGAGAGGAAGGGGTCTTTCCTACATACATCTCATGACTCCTCTGTTCAGCCTTGTTTGGGTGATCTTTGGCTCATCTCTGGGAGAGGGACAGAGCAGACAGAGAAAATCTGGAGGGACTACAGAGCTGGAGAAGGCTGGGGGGTCCTGTCCTGTGAAGGTCAGGAGACAGGTGGGTCTGAGACCCAAAAAGTAGAGCCAGGACACTTCCAACTCCAGGGAGGCATAAGGAGGCAGGCACCGACCTCAGCAAAAGAGTTTTATTCTAAGCATGGATTGTCCTACATGTCGATAGAATTCCCAAGGAGAGGGGTTTTCCCTGAACCTCAACAAAGCCACTATCCACTGAGGTACATCATTCACGGGCTCCCCCCAGCTCCCATCCCACTACACCAAGCTCCTCTGACATCAAAGGGCACCTTTGTCCTTGAGCTCTGTGGCTGTTGGTCAAAACCCTGAGATGGGAACCCGGCCCTTCAGCTATTTACTGGAAGGACGCTTGGTTCCCCTTCAGGCCCTGGCGCTGAGCAGGAGGGCCCAAGGAAGCTCTGTGGAATGTGCCACCAGCCCCCCCACTGGCTCTGCCTGGAATTTCTCGGGGACATTTTGCAGTCACTATACTTAGCACCAGGGCCTGTGGCGTCTGGGTAGGCCCAGGCATGCCAGGGGCTAAGAATGAATCACAGAGTGAGTCGGCAGGAAAAAATTCAATGGGCTGGGCTTTGGGGATACATCTCACTTTGAGTGGGGGCTAGGGTCCTGAGAAGCAGTCCCTGGGGGCCCAGGTGTGTCCAATCCTGTTCTCCTTGGTCCAGAAATATAATTCTTACTCTTCAAAAAAGGGTCTATACTCTTTGGGAAGTGGGTCTGGTCAGAGTCATTTATTCCATATGTTCCGCATGTTTATTGAGGGACTACTATGAGCCAGACGTCTTGCTACACACTACACCCTGAAGGTATTGTGGGGGATGTGGCAGAAATAGTCTTGTCCTCTGGAGTTTGGATTTTCCTGAGACAGACAATGGGTTCAGACAAAGGAGACTGGGGGAGCTGAGAGGAGGAGCTCCAAATTGGGGAAATCAAGGGAGACTTCTCAGAGGAGGCGGCATACAGACCTGGAGATGGGGAGAGAGCTTGGCTGGGGAGAGGAAGGAAAGGTGGTTTAAGCAGACAGCCAGGGCTTTGGTGAATGAGGGGCAGTTCTCTGATACCTAGCCCAGCTGCTCGCCATGACATCATAACACTATTTTGACTTTGGCCTGCTCCATGCAAGAGAAGGAGACCACTCTTTGGGGTTGGACGGACTTGGTCTGGAATCCGGCTCCCACTTGCTGACTATGTGACCCTGGCCAAGCCAGCTCACCTCTCTGAGCCTCAGTTTCCTTTTCTTTAAAACGGGGATAATAACAGGTCCTCTTTCCTAGGGTCATGGTGAACAATAATGAAACGTACGTCAGTGTATGGGTTGAAGTTCCTGGTGCTCAGCAGATCCAGATAAAGAGAACCATTCTGATTTGGCCTGTGTTTTCCATCCTTCATTAGTCAGTGAGTGTTCTAAAGGCAGAGCGACCCCTTCTCTGCAGCCCTAGCCCAGGCCTGGGCCTGAAAGATAGTGGTACACACCTGCTGTGGGCAAGGAGCTTGTTTTTTGCAAAGCCCCCAGCCTGCAGCTAAGGAGGTGCCGCAAAGTGTGTGGGGAACACCTAAACACCTGAATTAGAGCCACTGTCCATTCACCCCGCCCTGCCCAGCTCTGGGGAAGGGAGACAAGAAAAGGTCAGCCTCCCTTCCGTGGCCAGCAGCTGTCACTGACAGGACCCATGTGTTGCCCTTGGATTCTCTTTCCTATGTGGATGTGGCCCTGGTGGCTGCCAGCCCTCAGATGGACAGGAACAGCTTTCCGCTGCCCTCACCTTGGGGACTGGCATGTACCACTGACCCACATCTGCCAACCAGTCCCATGAGCTCACACAGGCCTGAGGCAGGGTCTGGGAGACCCCTGCAGAATCTCTGTGCTGGACCTCACCCAGTGCCCAACCTCTTCTTGAGTGGCTGGCCTCAGGAAACTCTGCCTATGACTTGTCATACATTCCCTCAGGGCCATTAAATTTTTATTTTTAGGATTTATTGTGGACCTCCTGTGTGGCCCAGAGTTATTTTATGAATCTTCTTATCCCAACAACCTAGAAGGTCAGGATTATCCCCTTGGATTACAGACAGGAGATCATGCAGAGAAGTGAGGCAAGTGACCTGAGGTCACACAGCCAGGAAG
>NW_006432447.1:672687-673738 GCF_000325575.1 Pteropus alecto
CTGATTCCGAAGCTCACTGAAGCCTAGAAAGAACTCAGAGCAGTCGTCCTGACCTGTTACAGATGAGGAAACTGAGCCACAGTGGGAAACAGTCACCAGCCAGTAAGAGGCAGAGCCCAGGTTTGAACCCAAGCCTATAAACTGAGTCTAATGGCCATATGGAGCCAGGCTGCTCTTGAGGTCTAGCAGGGAAAATGGGCCAGATCGTGGACCCAGTTCAAATCCTGCCCTGTCCCAGCACCATGCAGCACACATAGCGAACGCAAAATAAACATGGTGGAATGATGAAAGCTGAAGTGGGTGAGTGGAGAAGAGTCGATCAGTGCCCTTGGTTGGGTGACCAGAACAGACATTAATAGGTTAGGCTGCTCAGAGGTTTTCTTACTGTCATGTTCAAATAACACCCCTCCCACACCTATGCTGGCCTTAACTCATTGATCTAGGCGTTGGCACCAACTGGACCAATCATAGCTTGCCCTCCCCGCCATTGGTGATTGGACCAGGCAAAAGTAATCTAAACTAGGCCAATGAATCTCAATCCAGGAATGTTTTTTTGAACTCGGGATTCAGAAAGTTGGGTTCAGATGTCGTAAAGTCTGAAAATCCGGGGCCAGGAGCAATTATGCTTCCATTTATGTAGTTGTGATGAAAGTAACAGCAATTGTCATCATTAGGATAACTTTTACCCGCAAGTCAAAACAAATCTGGCCATTCAAGACTTAATATTAAAGTTATATTATTCTCAAATGATAGGAAATCTAGAGGGAGGTGACCATGAGTATTGATTCAGTCACTCACTGAGGTCAGAGCTAGAATTTTGTGATTTTCTTGTCTTTCTCTCATGCCTATAAGATGACTGCCCCTGCTCCAGCCATCATATCTGCATTTAAGAAAGGATGAAGGGGAGAAGCATTAGGTCAAATGTTGTGTTTGACAACTTTTATCAAAAAACAAAAAAACCAAAACCTTGCTAGAACACACAGCAGATGTCTGCTTACATGTCATTGACCAAGACCATATTTCATGGCTACAGCAAAGGAATCTGGGAAAG
>NW_006432447.1:673767-686815 GCF_000325575.1 Pteropus alecto
TCAGGACTATTTTCAGGGAGAAGGGATACTGGGTGAGTAACCATTCACTTTTGTTTTGTGTCAGTCCTCAAGAAGTAGAGATGAGAGATGCAGAGAAGGTTGTGGTGGCGTCTGGGTGCCTGATTCTAAATTTTGGTTCCACACGCCCTTGGATTCCGTGATGCCTTAAACCCTACCTTTAGACTAAGCTGGTTGAAACGGGTTTTCAAATGAGCCTAGGGATTGCTCTGGATGCCAGCCTATGGTCCCCTTCTGAGGACAGTGACTTCCTGGGTCTGTGCCCATGAGGGGTCATGCTTTGGGGGTCACGTGACCTTTTTACCACGTCAACAGTGGTTGGACCAGTAATCTAGGCCCCAAGACCTGGCACAGTTGACAGTTCCCTCTGGGGAAATGAAATATGATATCCTAGCCCTGGGCCTCCTGAAGAAAAAGGAAAAGAGCTCCAGGACGTCCCAATGTGTCGAGTAGCAAAAGGTAGCCACTACCCAAATGAGAGAAATAGAACTATGAGGGAGTGAAGGGACTATCACTAGGACAACCCAGGAGATCAGGCCACACTCAGTTCTGAGACTGTCTCAATCTCAGTGTTCAGAGCAGGGTTGGCTTCATGCCTGGGATTGGATTCTGGAATTTGCTGGGGTCTCAAGTCTGGACATGGTGGCGTGTGTGCTGGACTGGGAGGAAGCAGTCGGTATTTCCCCCGACCACATGGGTATGCTCTGGCCAAGGGCAGCACGATGCCACCATAGACAGACACTCTTTATATTTCTCCCCCATGAATCATAGGTGGCTTTTACCACCACAATGTGCTCCCAAGAGCAGCTGTCAGACTGCCTTGGGTTGTACAGGTCTAGAGAAGAGCCTCTTGAGATCTCCACTCTGGTGTCTCAAACACCTCAAACTCAAGATCAACCACCTGAGGGTCTCCCCACAGAAAAAGTCATCCCTGTTCATAAGAAACTTGAGCATGGCCCACAATGTCTCCTCGTCCCTCATTGCATATCCGATCTATCACAAGTCCCATAATTTTGCTCCCAAATTGCTCTCAGGTCTACACACCTGTCTCTGCCTCCATCCCCGCTACATCGGTCAGGTCAGTTGCTATAACAAACAGCCCCAGATCTCACGGCTCAACACAAGGTAGCTTTGTTCCTCTCAGCATAGTCCAGTGCAGGGAGATGATAGAGCTCTGCTCCATACAGCCATTTATCAACCCACATTCCTTCCAGCCAGTGGCTCTGCTATCCCCTAGGCCTTGGAGTCCTCCATTGGATCCTTGGTATTAGGTATATGAAGGAAACAGCTGGGAGGATTATATGGGAGGTTTTTATGACCAGACCTGGAAATGGCTTATATCACTTCCTCTCACATTCTGTTAGCTAGAGCTAAATCACATGGTCCCTTCTAACTGCAGAGGAAGCTGGGAAATATAGTACAGCTAAGTGCCCAGAGGAAAATGAAATAAAGTGAACACATGATCTTGTCTCTCCAGAAACATGCTTATCTACACCTTGTTATCTCTTGCCTGGTCTCCTTGCATCCATGTTGACTCCCTCCAGACTCTTCAGAGCAGTGGGAAGGGTCTTTTCCAAGACCAGAATCTGATCACATCATTTGTTTGCTTCAGACCCTCTAATGATTTCCCACTGCTATCAGGATAAAGGCCAACAAACACCTTTTCTTGCAAAATCATAAATGAACTCGCTTCTACCACCCTCTCACACAGGGCCCCCACATCCCATTTCTCCCAATTAAAAAATCTCCTGATTTTTTGCTTGAGAAATTAAATGATTTTCTAATTCGTTTTGCCAATTCAATAGGAAAAAAAAAAATGGTCCTTTAAAAAAATTAAGCTGAAGATCATTTTTAGAGTTATGTAAATATTTGATATGTTTGGGATTTTTTTATGAACTCAAATTCTGGGCTTCTTTGGTTCTAAAAAACACATCTCTCTCAGGTCAGGTAGGTTCAAACTGTCTTTCTGAAGTCCTACAGCAAAGAGAGTAAATAGAATATCACTAGGCCCTGCTGTCCAAAGGCCCTTTGAAATCTAACCCTAACCTGTCTGCAGTGGATGGTATGCTGGGAAACTGGCTCACCGGAGAGAGGGAAAAAAAGCTCTGACCTGTTCTGTTTGCCAATTTCCATGGTGCAAAGACTTCCACGGTGGTAGATTCCAAGGTACTGAGGTAATAGCGCTGAATGCAGAGTTGGAAAGAGATGTGCACTATTGGCTCCCAGAAGCCACTAAGATCAGGCTCTACCACGGATTCTGGCTTGGAGACAGTTCCCCAAACATGCCGTGCTTGGTCTTGTTGCCAGACCTTTCTTTATGCCATCCCGTCTGCCTGGCATATCTTATTCATTCATTCGTTCAACGAATACCTATAGAGAGCCTTCTGTAAGTCAGGCCTGTACCAAGAAATGCTCTCACTGAGGGCTGAGCTCAGCCCTTCAAGTAGGTGCTAGAGAAATGCCCATCGTACTGATGCGGTAACCGAGGCTTGATGACGTAATTTGTGATGTAATTTTCTCTAAATCATAGAGCCGCAGAGTGGAAAAGCCAGGATTCAGACTTTGAGTGTATGAATCCAGCCCTTGTACTTAAGCATGCTGGTTTGCTCCTTCCTCCCTTCTACCCGACAAACATCTGTTCACCCCCTTATAGTCCCGCTCAAGTGTTACCACCTTCCAAGGGGCTTTCCTGACCCCTGATAGACTTTTTATGTCAGAGTATATTTAGACATGATGTCATAGAGAAATAAGTAGGGGTAGGAGGGAGATTTGCTGCAGACTGAAGAGAGGGTAAAGGGAAAGAATAGGGGATGATGGAGCCAGAAAGCAGGGAAGAAGAAAGCAAGAAAAATGAAAAGCAGCAAATGAGATGTAACATGGTTGCCCAAGATCCGTTAAGTAGAATAGACACTGAATAATGGGTCCTCATGGGCCTTGGGAAACATGCTGCCCCAGAGTCGCAAACTCCAATTGCTGTAGGGCCTTGTGTCAGATAAAAATGAGTAATACTGACCAGATTTACAAGGCAGCAAGGAGTAATAGTGGAGATGGTGCCCTGTGCTGAAGGGGGCAGCCCTTGCCCAAGCCCAGCTGACTGGGACTGGAAGAGCCCATTCCCGTCCTCCCCACCCCTAGTGCACCGATTTCAGCTGGTCTGTTTATTTATTTTCTGAATCGGGTTTTGGGGTGATTACAGCCAGCTGCCTGGCCCAGACTGGACTAGGGGTGAGACAAGCAAGGTGCCTAGGGCACAAAATTTAAAGAGGCACCTACTAGTCACTCTTTGATTCTGAGCAAAATTCAGAGAAATACATGTTGTTTTAGGGTGCAAGTAGAATCAGAGAACCAGAGGGCAACACCAGGCAACACCTTCCAACTACACACACACACACACTCGCACACACACACAAGTACGTACTTGACAGATGAGGAAAATGAGGCCCAGAGAGAGAAAGACCTTTTTTTGCTGTTCCCTCTGTCTGGAATGTTCTCCCTCACTCACTGCCTAACTTCCTCCCTCTCTTTACTCATCGTCATCCCCTCAGAAGTCCTCCATTATTACCCTTCCCACATGAATGTTCAGTTCATGGCCCCAACGTCAGTCAGTGAGGGAGGGCTCAGGACTGGGAATTGTGCAGCCTTTTGCTGCCTGGTTGTGCAGCATTAGGCAGGCTGCTTTAGCTGCCCTGGGCCTCAGCTTCCTTGTGTATGCAACAGGGATAAGCGCTTCCTTAAGAACGCTCATCAAGATGAAACAAGATGACGCTTACACTACACTTAGGATAGTGCCTGGCCCAGACTGGATACTGGAAACGTGTTGGTTGAAATAACACTAAGAAATAGTGGGCATCAGGATTAGCCAGGTATTTAGGCCCAATTGTGGTCAGCTTGGAGCACCAAGCATAGAGCGAGTGGGCAATGGGGAGTCATTGAAAGTTCTTGAGCAGGGAGAATGGCTGGTTGGCAGGAGAATGTCATTAAGCTTATTCTGGCACCGACTGTGTTGTTTATCAGTGTCTGGGTGAAGACCTTGGCTCCAGTTGAGACAGGAGCGAGCTGCCAATGAAAGAGCCCGAAAGAGCCCGCTAAAAGCCTGGAACAACGGCTTTTCAGCAGTCTTTGTGGAGCCAAAAAAAAAAAACCACCCAACTTCCTGCTTCCAACCTGCTGGGAGCCGCGGGAGGTGCCTTTATCCACCGGTAATGAGTCAGGGGAAGAAATGCTAATTGATCAGTAATCCCTGGGCCACTCCCAAGCCCCATCTCCTCCCTTAAACCTCTGCCAAAGGTACCTGCACAGGCTAATAAGATTGGTTCTGAGTTTATTTAGGCAAACAAGATCCCTAAACATCCCGTTTAGATGGTGAAATACATTAACCCTTTGTTTGCACTTCAAGTTCAAACAAGGTGCAGACACTTAAATTTGACATTAACCCTTAGTCTGAGAATAAGGCTTCATATCAAAAGAGAGGACTCCCTGTCCATCACTGTACAGAGATTAGCTTGATCTAGGAATTTAAAATCCTAGTCTCAGCTTTATCTTATTTCTGCCTGTAAGCAAACTGCTACCTACTGAAGATAAAGAATGCTCTCGAAGTCACTGAACTAATTTAGTGTTCAGGTTGGGAGATAGTTGACCTCACCTGATTCTCAACTTTTAAGGCGTGCCTCACAATAAAATCGATTTGTCAAAAAAATTTTGTCTAGCTAGAAAACAATGGGCACAGTCAATGAAATTTGTTTTCAAAGCCTGTCTTTGAGTCAGCAAGATAAAGAAAAAAGAAAGAAGACTTTCTATGCCACGATACCAAATTGATAATTCAGAAAGATTATTTTTGTTAATCTGGCTGGTTTTAAAGTTGCAGATGCTCAACTTCTTGAAAGTTACTATTATTTAAGAGGATAGTTGAGCTTGGTTCTTAACATTGATGGAAACAGGTTGGCAAAGAATCTGGTTTCTATACACGGGCTATAACATCTACATAAGGTCACCAACTGGCTGGTGAATTAGCAGTTATAGTCCAGCGTATATCCCGCAGCCCTTTGAGGCTCAAAACAGGTTCAAGGGAGGAAATGGGCCAGGGCAAGTTCCGCTCATCTCCCCACTGGGCAGATGTCTGCTGTGCACGAGGGTGACTAAGTCAAGAAACTCAGGGCCATCTCATACATACCAGAAAAGCTCATAATCTCTGCCCCAGCAAATCCACCTCTGGGCCTTCTGGTCTACCCCACTTCTGAGCTACTCTCCCCGCCCCCCCCTCCCCAAGTATCTTTGCATGGGTGCACAAGCATATTCAGGGGGGCATATCTGCAGTGACAAAAGATTAGGAGCAATCTAAATGCCCTTCAAACACTTCAATAAATAAGGGCACATTCAAGCAATTAAGCAAGGCAGTCACTCAAAGAATGAAATGTAGTTCTATACACTGATGCAGAAGCATCCAGAGGTGTGTTGATACATAGGAAGAACAAGGGACAGAACAGTCACATGCTGGTACTCATGCTGAAGGAAAGAAACATTCACTTACCACGTGCGTATGTGCAGAAAACGTTTCTGGAAGGCCAGGAACAAAACAAATGGTGGTCTCTGGGAAGGGAAGAGAAACAGTCTGGCTTTTAGTTGTATAAACTTTTCTACCACTGGCAGTTTGTATAGCACTTACGGGCATTATCTTTCCATTATTAAGAGTTCCTTATTCAAGAGAATCAAAAACGTATGTCCATGCAAAAACCTGGTACACGAATGTTCACAGCAGCATTATGCACAAGAGCCGAAAAGTGGAAATAATCCAAATAATCAACTGGTGAATGGGTCAATAAACTGCTGTGTATCCATACGATGGACTATTATTGGGTCATAAAAAGGAGTGAAGTATTGATACATGCTCAACAGGGATGAACCTTGAAAACAGGATGCTAAACGAAAGAAGCCAGACACAAAAGGCCACATATTGTATGAAAGGTGCAGAATAGGGAAATCCATAGCGAAAGAAAGCAGAGGAGCAAGGAAGGATGAAGAGAGGCTGCTAATAGATGAGCATGTCCTTGTTGGGGGTGATGAAATGTTCTAAAGTTAGATAGTGCTGATGGTTGCAGAACTCTGTGAATATCCTAAAATCCATCTAATTGTGCACCTTAAATTTTATAGTATATAAATTGTATCTCAATAAAACAGTTATTGAAAAGAGTAGTTACTATTTTAATTACTTTCTTAAGTCTGTTGTAAAAAAGTATCAAAAACAGGGAGGCTTCAAACAGCAGCAACTTACTGTCTCATAGCTCTGGAGGCTATTAATTCCAGGCCCAAGAGTCAGCAGTGCCATGCTCTCTCTGGTGGCTCTAGTGTAGAATCCTTTCTGGCCTCTTCCAGCGTCCAGTGTTTGTCAGCAATCCTTTGTCCCTTGGATTATAGATGCATTGCTTCAGTCACCTGGCTGTCTTCTTGGGTGTCTTTACACCACCTTCCCTCTGCATGTGTTTGTCTCTTTGTCCAGATGTCCTCTTTTTATAAGGACACAGTCGTATCAGATTAGAGTCCACCCTAATGACCTCAGACTAGGCTAAATCTGCAAAGACTATTTTCCAATAAGGTCACATTCACAGGTATCCAAGATTAGGTGTTATTTTACCATTATTGCTATTGTTGTTATTTTTGGAAGGGAGTGTGTTAAATCAATTTCTGAATCAAGTGAAAACTGGTTTTTAGTTAATCCCTTGGAAAAATATCAATCATCATTTGTTTTTCTGGAAAAAAAAATTTTAAAGCAAAGTTTCTATTTGTGGGGGAGGGGCTGGAGAAGACTTTTGTGGCAAAATGCTGAGGTCTGTGTACCAAAAGGAGGAATCTACTACTTAAGCCTCTGCAATCCGCAGGGGGCCTCAAGCTCTTCCAGCGTTGGGGACCCACCTCTTTGCAGCCCTCTCTCCTGGCTCCCTATGCTTCCTGCCTCCTGGAGCAGCTCAGCCCCTCCCTGCTATTCTACCCGGCTCTTCTATCCATCACTTCTCTCAGCTCCTTCTCTGGTTTGTTCTCCCAACTTTTGGGGAACCTGGGGCTCATTCTTTGGCCCTTGTCTCTTCTCTGTCTATATAGACCCCTTGCAGCCTCCTTTGTTTACATGCTGATCACCCCAAATGTGCATCTCCTGTCCAGACCCCTACCGCCTCCAGATTCCAGGCCCACGTGTCCAACTGCCTCCTGGGCAACCTCTTCCCTTGTTTAATGGACATCTCAAACCTTACTCAGCTCCATTACCCTCAGGATTCCCCGCTCCCAAGTCTGCTCTTCTTTCCGTTGCTCAGGTAAAACAAGGTGGGGTCACCTTTGACTCCTCTATGTCCCTCCTTAACACAGCCAATTCATAATCAGAACATGACCACTTCTCACCAGTTCCACAGTCATTACTGTGTCTGAGTCACCAACATCTCTCACCTGGGTTATTCTAACAGTCTCCTAACTGGTATAGGACTGAGATTCAGAGTATTTAGAATCAAGTTTTACCCCTGAATGTCCAAGGAACTTTATCAATTTCACCATGTCTCTACTTCGTTATAAATAAGGTGGGAAAGATACCTATTCTGGACAACCTCTACCCAATAAAATTTATAGACCATGAAACATTGTATAAACACAGCCTATATTTAAATGAGAGGGAGAGAGAGAGAGAGAGAGAGAGAGAAGTGGAAAGGAAGGAAGAGATGGAGGCAGGGAAGGAGGGGAAGGAAGGAAGGAAGGAAGGAAGGGGAAATGGAAAGGAAGGAAGAGATGGAGATGGAGGCAGGGAGGGAGGGGAAGGAAGAAAGAAGGATGGAAGGAAGGAAGGAAGAGAGGGAGGGAGGGAGGGAGGGAGGGAGGAAGGAAGGAAGGAAGAGGATTCACCCTCATATGAGAAGGTTATCCCTGGACACCGTCAGGCCAAGACGTGAATTATGATGGATCATGTGACATATCTGCTTGCAATTAGTTCTCCCATGTCTCCCTAGTTCCCTCTTGAGAAAGCCCAAACTCCTTGGCCTGGCTCAGCCTACTTCCCAAGAACTCTCTGAACCTGACTCTGGCCCATCCCTGTGGTCTTGCCTGACCAAATTCAGGATTCTCCAAAGTTTGAGATGCATAAAGCGGTGCTGGATCACATAGCATCGCTAGGTCACACAGCCTAACTCCTTCAGACCACCAGACTACAGCAGGCAGAAATCTCCATTTGGTGCTGGCCTGTCTTGAACACCTCTCTGATAATTGCGGAACTGCTTTTGTGAAAGAGGGGGCAGGACTCCTGCTTGGAGCCCAGCCAGGCAACAGCTTTCAGCTAGCACTTAGTAGCATCTTTACTTTCAGTCACTTCTCTTTCGTAACAAAATGATATCCATATTCTAGTTGAGGTAAGAACATGAAGTTTCCTTCTGAAATAAGTGTATTTAAGTTAAAGAAAAAATGAGTACTTTAGAGAAAACCATTAGGTCAAAAACCGTCCAGATGGCCTGGATAAACTCATGGGACTTCTCGGCGAAACCGAAGTCTGCTGTTCTTTGTATACACCAGGCCGCGTCCTGCCTTCCGACCTTCACTCTTGCTGTGCCTTGCTCCTGAATCACTTTTTCCACCTCTTTACTTGATTAATAATTTCTCATTCTGTGAAGTCGCCCTTGACCCCGTCTTCCTGACTCAATTCTGAGCTGGCTGTCCTTGCTCAGTATCCCAGCCCCAGAACCCTTCCTCCGTGAAGCGGGGGAGGGGAGGCAGCAGCCGTTTCCCTCAGTCGTTTACTGGCCTCAGGGGCTCCTAATGGTCTCTTTAGAAGAGACTTTCCTGCTAGACTAGGAGCTTCTTGGGGCAAGGCCTGGTTGGTCTTCTACAGTGCCATCTCCCAAACCCCAGCCTTGCCCATGCCATTGCCCGGTGCAGGGCTTAGAGAAAGAGCTAGCCAGGAGGCTTGGACTACACTGACCTGGGCTGAAAGGCGGTTCCAGCTCTTGGGCAGGTCCAAGAGGGTGGCAAATCCCAGAAGCGAGCAGCCTGGGGTGACGGTGGGCATGGTCTTGAATGTTGTCTTCGCGAATCTTTATCCTCCCCACTTCAATGGAATTTGTGTCGTATGGTTGGCCCTGCTCTGCATCTTGTCCTAAGCAGGCTGCCTTCAGGATGCTGCAGTGCCTGGGAATGGACATCTCATGGGGCAACTCCAAGCCTGACTGTGGGTGCAGGAAGGTGCAAGCCCAGAAACCCTGCCTCCAGTCAGGGCAGGTTTGCAGTGTGACTTACTCTCCAGAGCCCCCAGGGGAGCTCCCCTACTGTCCTCGCTGGGCTGTCTTCCCTTCCAGCCTGCGTCCTCTGCACCCTCGCCACTTCCTCCCAGGAGATCTTCCCGTCGCATCCCTTGCACACAAACCTTTGACATAAGGAACCCGAGATGGGGGCCCAAGTAGAAGCATGTGGCAGATGGTAAGATCCAGGAGTCTAGAGATTGAGAGAAGGATCTGGGGTCGACAAGGTCATAGATCCCAGCAAAAGTGAAGTCACCCAAGGAGAAGTAATGCTAAGAACAGAGCTGCCCAGAGCCCAGGCATCCAAGTCCCCTGGTCAGGGGAGAAGGACTCAGTCCAGGAGAGGCTCCAGGAGTCAGGAACCAGGCAGGGCTGTCAGTGCCAAGAGAGGAGCATGCTTCCAGGGGTCATGGGTCAGATAGGACCCAACCGGGCCTGGGTTGACAAGAGAGGGCCAAGCCTTTTGACAGGAAGGATTATCAGAAGGGATGGAGAGCCAGACAACGTGGAGATGGGGGGAGAGTGAAGCAGAGGGGCCCGAGATCCAGGGAAGCTTTGGTTGTTAGGATTTAGGCTGGCCTCAGGGTGGAGGAGCTGCCGCAAAACTTCACAAAAGGGCCAGGAAAGAGAAATGAAGCTCCAATGGGAGGGACCCGGATGGGTTTACCAATTAGGATGAGAGGCTGATAGGGCCCCTGCCCACGTTCCATACCACGTCTCATGCCAAGGCTGGGATGATGCGTGTTGAATGGTGAAGGCTGGAAATGGTCACTGCAGACAGCAGGAGACAGTGCTGACCTTAGAGATGGCACTGGTGACAGTCTCATCTACTAATTTCACAGTGGATTGAGTCCTGACCAGAATCCAGAATCCAGCATGGCTTACAGCCAGCTCAGGTCTGGCTATAAGCTGGGCCCCGGACTCTGTCAGCGCCGGGACTAGAGTGAGGAGAATGAAAGGAGGCATACATCTCAGGGTCTGCCTTACCCTCGTCCTGGCCTTGCTCTGTAGACTGGCATTCAACATTGGTCATACTCTGGCCCCACCCACCTCTACTGCATCCCCACTCCCCAGCCCTGTACGCAAACATGGTCAACACACTCTTCCTCCACCTTCTGTGACAGTGTTTGCTCTCTCGTGTCTTTGGCTCTGAGCACCCTTCCCTCCTTCTCTGCTTGGCAAACACCTGATCATTCTTCAAGACTTCAGTCAAATGTCTTGAAGGTGCCCTCCAGCCAGAGACCACCCTGAGGCGCCTGCAGGTAAACAAAGTTGCTATGCTACTCACTTTGAGAGGGAGAGCACAGCTCTGGGGAATGGTGGGGTGCCAGCAAGGACCCATTATATAGGACGTGGGCTTCACTGAGTGATTGGGAGGAGGGCCTAAGGTGGCAGGAGTTTAGTAGATTGGATACAGCCAGAAAGTGGGGGCCATTCTATAATTGGGAATCTCAATAAATCTCATCTACAGAGAGGGGACACTATAAACATGATAAAGCTGTAACTGGTAAAGATGTATCAGTTATTCATTTTATCTGGAAGATGAGTCTGAAAGAAGAGGCATGCTTGGTATTTCATGGGTAGCATGGGGACCTTGTTTTGTCTGGGCTGAGGCCCAACTGTGAAGTGGCCTTGCTGTGTCTCACTGTCTCATGGTCCCAAAGGGACCTCATCCGAGGTTGGTGTTCTGCGAGCGTGTTTATGTCCCCCTGGAGAACAGCAGTACCCAGCTGGGAGCCAGGCCAGCTTCCTGACAGACGACAAGGCTGCCCCTTTTTCCTTTCTGGGTCTCCATCTCTCCAAAGCCTATTCACAGCTTCCACAATAAACACCTGTTTGAACGCACCTTTTCCTCTTTCACGGTCCAAGAACATTCTTTTAAATTAGCGTATAGCATGCAAACAGTTCAGTGTGATCGTCTGATGGCACAGCGCATAGATTGTTGCCATTTGCACGCACCTGTGGAGCCCAGGTCAAGACACAAAATGTTTCCACCCCCCAGAAGGCTCCCGCACGCCCCCTCCCAGACACCACCCTGCTCCAGGGTGCCCACGATCACCCTCTGTCACTACAGAGGCCTCTCTGGAATGTGTTCCTGTGTGTTTGGTTTCTCTTATTTATGCAATCTGTAGACTTTACTTATGCTGTCGCATGAGGCAGCAACTCTTGTGTTAATTGCTATGTAGCATTTCATACCCAAAAGGCACCGCTGTAATTCAATGCGGACAGGAACGACTTTCAACACATGGTGCTGGCATGACTGGATATTGTATGGAAAACCATCAACCTTGACTCGACCCCACTCCATGCACAAAAATGGTTCACGATGGGTGATGAACTTGAGCGTGGAGCATTGGAGATAGTCTTTATGGCCTTGGTGAGCCCATGATCTCTTAAACAGGAGACAACGTGTTAGAAAAGAAGAAATAGATTCATTTATAATTGATTAAAATTAACAACTTTCTCCATCAAAAAGACATGCTTAAGAAAGTCAAAGAGAAAGCCACAGGCAAGGAGGAAATATTTTGTTCATGCCTCCAATGTGGGCTTATCATTACCTTGATGGTTTCCTACATACTTCCACGTGTATGCTTTTTTTTTTTAATTATCCCCCCCCACCAGCTTTATTGAGATATATAATTAACACAAAACATCATAGAAGTTTAAGGTATACAATATGTTGATTCGATACACTTACATATTGCAAAATGATTATCTAACACCTCTAACCTGTCTGTTGCATAGTTACCATTTTTTTTTTTTGTGGTAAGAACATGTAAGATCTAATTTCTTAGCAACATTCAAGTATCTAATACAGTATTATTAACTTATTATTATCTATATCTATATCCATATAGATATATCACTGTACATTAGATCCCCAGAACTTATTAATTTTATTGCTGGAAGTTTGTACCCTTTGACCAGTAGCTCCCCATCTTCCCCATGCCCTAAGCCCTGGTAACCAACAGTTATCTTAAACCCTCTCTTTCTCTCTGAGTTTGACTTTTTTAGGCTCCACATATAAATAATATCATAGTTTTTGTCTTTCTGTGTCTGACTTATTTCTCTTAGCATAATGCCCTGAAGGTCCATCCAAGTTGTTGCAAATAGCAGAATTTCCTTCTTTTCCATAGCTGAATTATATTACATATATTACGTACCTACATACCACAGCTTCTTTATTCATTCATCTATTGCGGGCACAGGTTGTTTTCATGTCTTGGCTATCGTGAGTAATCAGCATGAATTCTTTTTCTTCTTCTTTTCTCGTTCCCATATGTATTATTTGAATTAAATTTGTTGGGGTGACATTGGTTAATAACTCCCATGTAGATTTTATTCCAAAGACATGTGGACTTTAGTTCCAGTTCTGTCCGGTTTACGACATGAAATCAATAAAAATCTCCTAAGATTTGGAAGACCTAAATGATTTAATTTGCATAAACCTACATAGCCCTCAGTTCTTGAACAGGTTTGGCAGTTGGAACAACCCTGCTTGAGGATTTGGCATTCATCCTAATCCTTGCCTACAGGATTGTGAAGCAGTAATCTTATTTCTATCTTCCAGCTGTGGCAACCAAGGCTCTGGGAGGTTAAGGGGCTTCCCAAGGTCACATGCAGCTCCACCAGCCAATGTTGCAGCCACTGTGGGCCCTGTGTAGAGTAGGCACTGACTATATGCTTTAGCAGCTGCAGGATTCCTCAGCTTTGGGACTCCCCAAACCTGTGCATGTGTGTGTGTGTGTGTGTGTGTGTGTGTGTGTGTG
>NW_006432447.1:686838-687225 GCF_000325575.1 Pteropus alecto
GGGGTGGTGGAGGCAGGGGTGGTTAATTGTGTGTCCAAGTAGTATTCCCAGGCAGAAACCACGATTTCGGTGCTGGCCGTGAATGCTGGCTAAATGCTGCAGGATATCCACATTCTACTTCCTGATGCCAAGAAACAACCTAACCTTAAGACCATGTCTCTGCCCTCATAGCTGTAACCTGGACCCAAAGCCCGGGGACAGCAAAGCCAGATGATAAGACCCAGTTATTTTTCCCTTCTGGGACTCTGGCTACTTCCCATTTGTAAACAGTGTCTAGAGTTACACCTCAGATCCATTGTCAACGTATGGCCACACCACCGCAGAGGTGAGGCTGCTCCTGTCTTGCCAGATCTCCAAGCAACAATACAATACAGACTCGCTCACAGG
>NW_006432447.1:687278-718971 GCF_000325575.1 Pteropus alecto
GCACTGCATGTCCTGTTCTTCCCCCAGCACATGCTGTTCCAAAAGTTGCATCCAAAGTCCCTAGGAATGGGAAAAAGCCAAAAGGAAAAAAGAGAGGGAAAGTAAAAACTCCTCTCTGTTTATTATCAATCAGCAGATATTTGGAGACATGTGAGGAACACAGAGATGATCCCCAGACTTGGGGGTCAGGTCCTGCCTCTGCCACTTATTGGCTGTGCCTGTGTGTGTGTGTGTGTGTGTGTGTGTGTGTGTGTGTGTGTGTGTGTAATTTATGGCTATAAAATGGGCATAATATTGCCCACTCTTGTGGTACTATGGTAAGAATGGAGGAATATGCAAGAGTTTTGAGCTTAGGACCTGGATCTGCAGACCTGGGCTCAAAGGCTGGCCTTAACTGGGTCCCACAACCCGTCTAAATGTCTGGTAGTGGTCTTTCCAAAGCTTATAACCAAGCTTCTCCCCACTCAGTCTTCCTGGCTCAGCAGCCCCAGTTTGCACACATGCAATAAATGGATGCTGATGGGAATTTCCATGAAGATGGAACATAATAATGTTTGCACAAGTATAAACCATAAAGTACAGTATCTCTATACATTTTTGTGTATATTTGCCGAGAAGTTGCTGTATTCTGGACACGGAGAGGGATCCAGAGATAATCCCAGCATCTCAGGGAGCCCAAAGCCAAGGGGAGGAGACAGGACAGGTGTACACCATCCACTTCCTGCTCCCGCCCTATGCTCTGGGTACTGCTATATCTCAGGCTATGGATGAGAAAGTTAAGGACCAGACAGATGTCACATGGTATATATATGTCTATCTGATTCTTGAATCTGGTATGCCTTCTGCTGCTCCAAGCAAAACAAGTTCTAGTTGGGCTTTATGGAGAAGATTTAGGCTAAGAACTTGGGAGTGGGGGTGGCATTTACAGGGGTCGGGAAGAACTAGATCGGCTTAGTGGGCAGCAAGCAGGTGAGTGTCTGACACTAAACTGTCCCAGGTTAGGGAGACAAGCAAGGGATACAAGAGTCAAGAGGGTAGGGGGAGCCAGAGACCTCAGTGCAAAGCCACAGGGGTATCATCTGCACAGTTGGCCAAACCCTGAGCTCTTAGCTGGGACTTAGAAAAACTAGACACTCCCCTGGAAACTCACGATGACCTTGTCAGTGAGTCAGACCCACCCGGGGGAAGCTCAGGCAACTGCAGGAGCCCAGGGAGCCCCGACTCAGCCTGGGGCACCAGAGAAGGCTTTGGGGGGATGCGGGGCCTGCCTGGGCCTGAAACGTTGCACAGCCAGGTGAAAAGGGGGTGGAGAGGATTTGGAAGCAGAGGAAACAATGTGCACCAAGGCTCAAGACTGGAGTGAGGTGCCTGAGGAGGCAGGGGATGGCTAGAATGGGATCCAGAGTGTGGGGAGGGGACCAGCCTCAGACAAGAGGAGCGGGCAGGAAGAAGGAGGATGCAGAGGTTGGTTCGTAGATGGGGGAGGGGGGGCAGCGTGTTGAGGATTGGAGAGGGGAATGAAATGGCAGGAGATACCTTTGTTATCATCCTCATCACTCACCCACCTCTTGCTCTCTGTGCGTTCGCTGTGCCTGCCTCCTGGCTGTTCCTCCAGTATTTTTTCACTTGCTCCTACCTCCCAGCCTTGTGCTCTACCTTCTGCCTACAATGCCTTCTCCCCTTGCCTGCAGGGCTCACTCCTTGTTATTATTCAAGTATCTGCGCACATGGCCCTCCCCTGATGGGCCTTCTTTAGACATTCCCTGCCTGCAATCACCCATGTCTCTTTATCCTGCTTTATTTTTATTTTTATTTTTGCTGAACATTTATTACTTCCTGACATAGTATATACTTATGGGTTTATATGCTTATTTCATCCCATTTATTTAACATGTAACTTGCAGAGAACTTACCTATTTTGCTCACGGCTATATCTCTGGCACCTAGAATAGTGCCTGACATGTAATAGACACTCAGTACTAGCATATTAAGTCAATGAAAGACCAAGGAGAGCAAGTGAGAGGTGATGAGGGGCAGTCTCTGGTGATCATCTTACAACTTTTTCCTCAAAGACACACTTAGAAAGACTGCTATTTCCTGGTGCACAGATTGAGGAGTCATATATAACTTCCTCTAAACCCTAAGCCCCAGCCCTGTTTCCCTCACCTTTGTAGAGCCCCTAGGTCCCTGCACTTGGTCCCTAGTGTGGGAAGAAGGGGTCAGGCCTGGAAAGGATGGAGGGGCTGTGATTTTGCTGAGGATGCTGGAATGGGGAGGAGGGGGAAGGGTTGGAGGCGAGAGGTCCAGGTCAGCATTAATGGAGCTGCTGTCTGCTTGGTTCACATCTCCATTCCCTACATGGCCAACTCCCAGAGTTTCTTTCTCCAGAGAGTTGGCCCTGAGAAAAGCAGGTTGAGCTGGTGGGAAAGACATGATGATGATGATGATGATGATGATGATGATGATGATGATGATGATGATTATAGCAGGTACTTTTAAAATGAGCACTTTCTAGGTGTCAGAGTCTGTCATGTATTATCTCATTTAAGGTGCCCAATAATTAGAGAGGTGGAGATTATTACTTTCCTCCCTATCAGAGAAAGAAACCAAAGCTCAGTGTAGGAGAAACTATTTCTAGACAGCACGAAACCAATGTGATAAGATGTGCATGGGAAGTCTCTGTCCTTCAGATTCTTCATCTTTAACTAAAATAGTAGTTTAGGATTGGTCATGTCGCTTTCTAAAGACTCTTTCAGCTCCAGACAAGGACAAGGACGCTGTTAGAAAGACTGAAGCATACATTTGTATGCTCATGTGAGAAAAAAGGACTTGTGTGTGAAAGTGTTTGCTTATATGTGTATGTGAGAGAGAGAGACAGAGAGAGAGAGAGAGACGGAGAGAGAGACAGAGAGAGAGAGAAAGAGAGAGAGAGACGGAGAGACAGAGAGAGAGAGAGAGACAGAGAGAGAGAGAGAGAGAGAGGGAGACGGAGAGAGAGACAGACAGACAGACAGACAGAGAACAGCTCTGGAAGTGCTAACGCCCCATAGTTAAACACGCCTCTCTCCTAGCCAACCATAGACTGTTGCTGGAGCTCCTGCCACCGAAGCCTCAGTTCTCTCTCTCAGACACTCGATCCCCAGGAAGGTTATAACTCTAACCCATAGATGGAAAAGAGTTTTTCATTTTGTTGCATGGGTATCTAGGTGACCGTGTTGAGAAGGATTATGAGGTTGTATTTAAGCTTAATGAGGAAAACTGCTATAATTGATTAGCCATGTCTGCCGAGGGCAAAGGAAGGAGAAGCATCTGCCTGCACAGCTGTGAGTCAGGGCAAACAAGATGGGACTGGGAAGCCAGAGTTAGAAAGTGGAGAGGGGAGGCCTCTTTCTCAACCTTCTCTTCTCTTGCAGTATGTCATTTATTTTAGCCCCGCTATATGCTACTATTCTTTTTTTAAATACTTTTTAAAGAAATTTTACTTATAGAATATTTTGGGAAAAGGTTATAATACATAAATATAAATAAGCTCAAGACTGCTCCAGGAGAGAATCTAAAATAAGAAACCTCCATCACAAAGAGCTAGAACCTCCCCCAACACAAAGGGCTATACCCTCAGGGTGAGTGTAAATGGGACAGGAACCAGTCCTGCTGAGAATCTGCAACCTGGTTGCCACCCCCAGCAAGTGGCCTCCTAGGTTAACATGTCCTGGGGAGACCACAGTGAGAACTTCTTGGATAGTCAGGAGGTCTGTGGGTCCACGGCATGGACAGGGCACGCTTCCAGTTATAACCACGCCAGGCCAGATTGCCATGGGAGGGCTCCGCCTCCAGTCACTGAGGGATAAGATGGGAGTCAGGTGAGCCGGGGTTGAGTCCCAGCTCTGCCACCAACTTGATCATTGTACAAACAGAAAACAGAGATACAGGCAGAAAAGAGCAATTGTCCAGAGTCACACTGCAAGTAGGTCCAAATCCCCCAAGTGCCCTCCTCTTAGTTCTTGAAGGTCATTTGGTCTCTTGGCCCCTCAGAGTTCTCTGAGTGAACAGGAGTGAGGTTCACTTAGGCTCAGACGGCAACATGAATGAAGGATGACACACATCCCTCGCTCACCACTCCTCCTTCACGACGTGACAGGCATCACTAATCAATCACAGCAATGTTTCCCTCCGACCCAGATATGGCCTCAGAATCCTGGTCAGCGCAAGCTCCCGGGAGCACCTACTAGACAAATGGGTACTAAGACAAACCAATTTGCCATTCCTGTCTGAGGGGGAATCGACTGACAGGAAGGAGGAAGAGAAAAAACACATGCCAGGCACTTTCTGTCAATCCTTATAACTGACTCGCCTATGTTAATTCTCACAAATTAATTGCAAGGCAGTGTTATTAATCCCATTTTATAGATGAGGAGCAGAGGGACAGAAACAAAGAAATAACCCAAAAGTCCACCAAGAAGGTATTGGAAAAATAGATCATGGTATCTCCACACAAATTGAATACTTTGTAGCTATAAGAAAGAGTGGAGTTGACCCAGATGTCTATTGGGGAAATATCTCCGAGATATATTGTACCACTGATCTATCACCTTGATAAAGCTTTGTAACAGACCCTCCTAAACTCAATGGCTTAAAACAACTACTTATTTAGTTAATAGGTCTGAGATTCTGAGGATCAGCAATTAGGTTGAGTTCATCTGGACAGTTGTCTGGTCTCTGTTGGGCGCCTACTTGCACCTATGGCCAGCTGTGGGCTGGGGAGGTGGCTATGCCGCTTCTGGCTGGGCTGTCTGCTCTCTGGGGCCTTGGCTGGAGCCACAGGGCTGACTCTTCCCTGCTCCATGTGTTTCTCATCCTCCAGCATGCTAGCCCAGCTTATTCACAGAGGGTGGCCAGGTCTCTTGAGGCCTATGGTTGCAACTGGTACACCATCCTTCTGTCACATTCTATTGGCCAATGGCAGGCACATGACCAAGCTGAGCTTCAAGGCAAAGAGAAACAGAATCTGCTTCTCGATGGGAGGAGCTACAATGTCACATTAGAAAGGACACAGAGACAGGGAGATGTGAAAGATTGGGGCCATTTTTTTTTGCAATCCACCACACATAATAAATCACATAAGCAAACTGTGAAATAATATGAAGCAGTCGTCACCCTCCGGGGAGTGGAATCAATATGGTGGGAATTTAGACTTTCTCTTTTACTTTATCGTATGTCCTTTCATGATGCTTTAATTTCTTTTCAAAAATAAAATATTTTTATTTAAAAGAAATAAAGCATTTATCCTTCGGATGCGAAATGACACATGTGCCTACGAGTTCATCTAATGCTGTTTGCTCTAGCGAGAGATCGGAAGCACCCAAAGTGAACACAGGTGGGTCCCAAGGCCTCCACATGATGGACTTCTGTTCACAGCAAAAACAAAGATTCAGACAGTCTGAAATGTTTGGATATATTGCAGGGCGTATAAAGTGAAAACAGCGAGGTGTGGATGCGCCCATTTGTATGGGAGGGGCGTCGACTGTCTCTGGAAGGGCACATAAGACAGCATCGGAGGCTGCCCGGGGGTCAGGTGGAAGGGGGGGTCGCAGCTTTCTCTTTATGCCCTTTCATACCTTACGATTTTGTGTCATGTGAATATGGCTCCTCTTCAAAAATAAATAGAAAGATAGAAGTTTGAAAGTGGCTTGTTTTTAAAGTAATTCAAAGTTTCAGAAAGAGGAATTCTTTTTGAAATGCCTGGGGGAAGGGAGATCAAGAATGACACAGATTTTATTCCAACTGCTGACTCACTCCGGGATCCGTGGGGAAGTCACCGGCTGTCTGAGCATCAGTTTCTACCAACTATAAAATGGGCCAAGTCTCCCCGGCTCACTCTCAGGTCACTGTGAGCATGGTCACTGTGTTAGACAACTCCAGGGGGTGCCATTCGCATCCTATCCATGTGAATGGTACCCCTTGAATTGTGCAGTGCACAGCAGAGGCAACCAGAGCAGGCGGCCCTAACATGAGGTCAAGACGACATAATGAACCAGAGAGAGCTTTGGATATAGTAAGAGTAAGGATGTGCATGTGTAAGTGTGTACAATCTGACAGTACATTCTGAGGGGGGGTACTTTCTGCTGACACGTCCTGTGGACGTGGACTGGGAAGAAGGGACCATCACTCCCTCCTTCCCCCTCCCCCAGGCTCAGGCTCAGGCTCCTCAGTCTTCTAGGAGCCATGCCTGAAAAGAGGAGCCACCTGCAGGTTGCTATGGCCCCTCTTGCCACCCTTGGGGTCCAGTTACCAGGCAAGCTGTTTTCTCAGGCCCTTCTCATGCTGGCTCAGAGTCTCTATCCCCAGGGTCTTGATGCGAGAGAGGAATTCCTCACACATCAAGATGATTTTTGCTTTTCAAAGTGCAGAGATGTTAGCCCAGTCAGAGACCTGGGCTCAAATCCCAGCTCTGACACTTACTATCCCTGGGACCTCTGAGCCTCAGTCTTCTCAGTTATGAACTGGAGATACAAACTGTGACCACCTCATAGAGGTGATGTGAGGATTAAAGGTCAGGCACACAGTAGGCACTCAATCAATGCTAGCTCCTGGTATTGGCTTTTGTGATTTCTCATGCAAAGAGAAGTCACGGGGTTCATTTACAAAGACATAAAACACCGAGAAGGAAACACACACCCACACTCCTAGCAGTGGTTAAATCAAGAACGGGTGCCATTAAGAAGGAACTTCCATATGTGATTTTTAAATTGGCAAAAACCCCAGTAAAGACATTTCCATTCTGAAAATGGAGAAATAAAGTTAAAAAAAAAAAAGGAATAGGCAGCACACAGAGAATTTTTAGGGTGGTGAAACTACTCTGTATGATACTATAATGGTGAATCCATGTCATTACACATTTGTTCAAATCCATAGATTGTACAACAGCAAGAGTGAACCCTCATGTAAACTATGGACTCTGGGTGATAATGTGTCAGTGCAGGTTCATCAGTTGTAACAAACGCACCACTCTGGTAGGAGAGGCTCTGCATGTGTGAGGGTGGGGTTTATACGAAATCTCTGTACCTTCCTCTCAATTTTCCTGTGAACCTATAAATGCTATAAAAAAGTCTATCAAGAAACAACAACAATGACAGCTGACACCCACACAGGACACGTGCGTCCATTATACAGAGGTCAGCCTCCAAGGTCTGGGAGATAGTTTCCTTGCAGGGAGAACATTGTAGCAGGAGGCAGAGGGCTGAGTTTGAGCTCCAGGTCTTTCCGCTCCTGGCCAGCTGGGCATCTGGCAAATGTCCAGTGCAGATAAATGTTCAGGTGCCTTTCTTGCCTGGCCCAGGCTCTCTCACCAAACACACTCCCTCCTTTACGTTCAGGGGCTCATGGCACAACCCCTCATATATGAAGTAGATGCCACCACCTTATACCCTCAGCCAGGAAGGGGCTCTCTCAGGTCAAGGCCATGGAGGGAGGAGGAAGACTTCTATATGCAGAAGACCCCGACTAGCCCCAGGCCAGTCTCTGATCCCCTAGGGCCACAGCTCGATTCCCAGCCTGATCTTCAATTCATACCCCAGCAGCCCAACACGATGGGTCAAGAGAGACACACAGCTGACATCAGGTACACAGAGGCTGGGCAACACTGCAGGGCCTCACAGCCCTCTTCAGAAGTTGAGAGGCCAGGAGCCCCATACCCATCTCTTTCCAGGTGGCACACAGCCGCCTCAGCCTCTTCATTGCTGCGTGGCTTTTCGTGGCCTCCGCCTTACCCCATCAGATTCGTGCCCCATCAGATTCTGATGATCCAGGTTTCCGACAAGCCCCAGGGGCTCTCTAGGTTGGGGTCGGCATGATATGGAGTGAAGCAGGGATTTTCAGGGTGCATTTGGGCCAAGACTCGGAGACTTCTAGAGAAGTGGCCAAGGTGCCCACCCCTCAGAAGTGCTCCAGGACTCCCTAGGAGCCTCTTAGTCTAGGCTTCCAGAGTTCACGAGGGGCAGGGCCAGCAGATCCAGGGAAGATGATGGCAAGACCACCAGAACCCCCACAGAAAAGTCAAGCTGGCAGCTGGCCAGCCTGAAATCCATAAGAGGAGAAAATTTACAAGTGGCTTTTCTGGGCTCCTTCACCCGAGCCCAGATGCGGGAAGCAGCCTTGGGCCAGTGGTGGTAAGCGAGTGGATCCTGAGCCCCATTTTCAGTCTAGTTCCTCCTGTGCCCATCTGAATCCCCGTGGGTGAGGCAGCCACTTCCCTGATGGATTCTTGAAGCAGAAATGAGCACCTGTCGTGGCAAACCATTACTGCCTTACCCAATTTAGAGGCAGGGATGGAGGAGATGCTGAATCGTAGGTCAGAGACCCTTGGACTGGCTGGTAGTGATCATGGCTGAGTTTGTTCAGACAGTCCTGGGTTCGAGTTCTAACTCTGCCACTTGATCAGCTGTCTTCTTAGGCAAGTGATTTCATTTCCCTGAGGCTCAGTCTTCATCTGTACCATGAGGGGGATATAAATGTCCCTCCCCGGAGGGAAGAAGGATTTAGTATGATCCTGTGTGTCAACTGCTTGTACTCAGCAAGCCCTCCCTAAGCCATAGCTCCATCAGGGTTACTACTGTTAGTAATAGCCATCGTTTTACGATTATTAGTAATAATCACCATACGAGCACTTTTCACTGCCTTAAATTCCTCATTTGTAAAATGAGGACAATAAAAGAGCTGACAACATGGAGTTGCTAGGGGGGATTATATGAGTAAAGTGCTTGAAACAGTTCCTGGCACGGAGTGAGCACTCGGTAAATGCCATGACTGTTACTCTTTTATTATCACTGTTGTTGTCATCTTCGTAGCCCTGGAAAAGCTCAACAAGCCGGCACAGGCTTCTCCAGGAAAGACGCATTCATACACCTAAACTTAAAATCGGGAAAGAGAGGTTCAGGGAAGCGAAGTCATTGGCCAGGTCGCAACTGTAGGCTGTGCTGCAAAGGTGGCAACTGGACCCGGCGCTCCTCCCTCCTCCACCCGCTTCGCGCCAACCCCCAACCCTCCGCCCCCATCTGCAGGCGTCTGTCTGCTCCATCTTGGAGCTGGCAGCGTCCCCAGCAGCCCGGGCTGGCCAGGGAGGCAGGGGATGGGGCGCACGCGGGGCTGCACGTGGGGCGCACACGGGAGGAGCCGCACGTGTCCATCCATCAGAGCCAGGCAGCCTGCTCTGGGAGGGTCGGGCAGGCTGCTGCGGGCAGCTGGCTCGGCCTCGGGCGCACGTCCGTCCGGGGCGTCCTCCGCTCCAGAGCGGGGAGGAGGGGCGGGAAGGGGGTGCAGCACTGAGGGAACACCGGCTCTGCAAATGCCAGCCAGCCAGCGCGGGAAAGGCCTTTCTCCCTTCCACCCACAGGAGCCTTCCCAGAATCCTGACCCCCTAAGTCACAGCCTCCGAAGGAAAATTGGAATGGCAGCCGCAGTCACCCTCGCTGTCTTCCTTTCTTTCGCTCACCCTCCACATTGTCAGCAACTCCTGTTGTTGACTCTCTTCAAAAGCGAGTCCAAATCCAGCGTTTCTCCGTACTTGTACGCCCCGGGTGTCCAACCACCATTGTCTCCCCACGACCCGGACTATTGCAGTCGCATCCTCACCCTCACCCTTGTCCTGCTGCACAGCCGGCACAGCCACTGCTGCCAGCGTGATTGTTGTAAGCCACCTTTAGCGTTCAAGGGGCAGAAAAAGAACACGGAGAATTATACGAGATTGTATTTGCATGAGGAAGTCATCCGTCCTGGTAACTACAATACAGTTTACAGGTAAAGCATAAAGCCAGTAGAATTTGGGGTCTTCTTAAGAAAAAGAATAGAAAATTAGGTACGAAAGGTGAGATTTAAAAGAAGAAAATAAGTCATAGAAAATTAGAAATTTTAGAAAGTCGACGAATGCCAAAAACATCACAAAATCCAGAAAAATGACAATCTTTTTATTAACTGTGACAGCTTTATAATCCTTTCCCCTAACATTCCATTGATCACCATCATGACAATTTTGTCATTTTGTTTACAGGAAATTAAAAGATAATCCAGTCTATCCTCTAACATAGCCTGTTGAATAAAGTTTTTACTACTACAGACTGTTTAGGAAAGTTTCAGTTTCATAAAATGTACTTGGAAATGCTTTATATGAACATACACATTTCGGCACCATTGTTAAATCTGGGAAAACCTCCAAGTTTTTTCATATATGATCCGTCACAGATACTTTTGTCGTTTTTAGCACAGCTATAAGTTTGTACCCCATAAACATAGATATCCGATCATTGCATTTCGAATGATCTTTCCCAAAGAAGAAAAAAATGCATTGTGTTTTTTGATCGTATACTCTGCATTATTCAGTCTTTGGTTTGGACTAGGTGTGGACAGCAACAAGAAGCAAATCCTCCATTCACGATTTCACATGTCTCAATGGTAGAAGAACTTTCTGCAGAATAGCTTCCGGCTCCTTACATTTCAGGCCCTATTTTTCTTCACTTTCTGTGCTGGGTGACATCGAGCACATTCATATGGTGATATGAACTCTGAACCAGTTACCTCTGAATCACTATCCAGGTGAGTGGGCATGGTGAGCTGCAGGGAAGCCATGTTCTACACCAACATGGCTGACCTCGAACCCCATGCTTTTAACTCAGTGAACTCAAATTAAATGTATCCCCAATTTAACTTCCCCCAAACTGGATCCCCTTAGCTGCTTGCAGGTGAAATATATTACTTCTGAGAATTTGGCTCACATGACTGATGCACATAGGGCTGGGGCTCCACCTGGGAACAAGGAAGGAAACTCTGCATACAAGAAACTCTGAAAAACTTAAGTTTTCTGAGTGCTATGGTCTGAATGTGGGCCCCACTCCCACCAAATTCATATGTGAATCTTAGTCCCCAAAGGTGATGGCATTAGGAGATGAGGTCTTTGGGAGATGATTAGGTCATGAGGTTGGAGCCCTCATGAATTGGGTTCGTGCTCTTATAAAAGAGGCTCCATAGAGCTCTACAGCCTCTTCCACCCACCAGATGAGGACACAAGAAATTTACAACAAGGACGAGGACCCTCACCTGACCATGCTGATAACCTGATCTCAGACTTCCAGCCTCCGGAACTGTGAGCAATAAATTTCTGCTGTTTATAAGACACCCAGTCTGTGGTATTGTCATAGCAGCCTGAACAGACTAAGACACTGAGCTTTATAGTAAACCCAGCTCTGGACCACAGCTTCCTCATCTGTAGAATGGGATAATAATGGGATGATAATAATAGTACCTTGCCTATGAATAAATTATCATATGAAAAGCTCTTAGAACTATTTCTGGCACATAGTAGGTGCTTATTAAATATTTGCTGAATTGAATGACCAGTGAAGGAGATTTGTAAACTGTCAAGTAAATTCAGATTCAGATTCTTTAGTCCGGTTCAAAGTTGGCATAAGCCAAACCAAGCCCTTGAAGCCCTTGCATAGCAGATTTGCAAAAACTTGGTTTTAAGAAGAGAAGTAAACTTGTCCGCAGCAGCAGCTGGGGCTGAGGCTCTCTTCAGAGGGTGGAGCTGGGAGTATCTCAAGGAAGTGTTTATTCAGCCTTCACTCACAGCCTCAGGGATGAGGATCTTCCTCTGGAGGCAGCAGGCTTCTTATTTTACTAAAACCTCCTCCCACCCATGTCTCTCACACTTGCCTCCATGCTCCCCTGCACCCCTTGGTCAAAGAGAAGAGCCAAGTTGACAGGCAAAGATTCCAAAAGATGAGAAAGATGGAAGGTTAAAGTCACCCTAACCTTGAAAACAGAAAAGAACAAGATGTTTTAAACTCTCTGTAGGACAAGCAAGGGAATCAAGAAAGAGCCGAGGAAGTCATTTAGTGGAAGAAGAAAGAAGTGTGGACAAAGAGAGAAGCTATCCTGTGGAGTGATAGGGAGAAATAGTGAGGGACAAGGCAGGATGCGATGAAGAGAGGGGCTCGGTGAGCTTGGAAGAAGCTGACCTCACTTCATTCTCTTCACAAACATTCATGCATCAGCAAACATTTATTAGACACCTGTGGTTTGGGATACAGTGGTGAGCGAGACACAAATCTCTGCTCTCGTGCAGCTTAGATTTTGGTGATGGAGACAGAAAATAAACAAGTGAGCAAAGAAATAAAGCATGAGAAAACGATAAGGGACAATGCAGAGAATTAAGACAGGATGAGGTGGTAGGAAGCACCAGGGGCTACTTTACATTGAGGAGGTGACATTCGTGCTAAGACCTGATGAGCGAGAAGGTGCCGGTCATGGGAGGATGAAGGAAGCTCATTCCAGGCAGAGAAATAGCGAATGCAAAGGCCCTGAGGTGGGCACAGGCCTGGCACGTTGAGGGAGCAGCCAGGAGTGGAGTGAGCTGGGAGAGTGGGGCAGGGGACAAGCTTAGACTGGTGGGCAGGGATCAGATATGCAGGGGGTTTTTTTAGCCAAGATATTGAACTTGAATTTTTTTCTAAGTACATGGAATTTCAAAGAAAATACCACATTCTAGCGTTTACATGTCCTGGACACTTTTAAAAGTAGTGTTGAGAGGAAAATCAAGCATTTATAGAGCACCACTATGAGCCAGGGTCTGAAACAGGGCCTTTCATAGCCATTTTTCCCTTTGATTCTTAAAGATGGGCCACCTGATTTCCATTTTATAGCTGATCCAACTGAAGCCCAGAAAGGTAAAGAGATTCATCTCGTGTTAAGAGTTAGAAGGTGGCTGAGCCCAAGTCTGGCTTATGTTCTACGATGACTTCATAGCACTTCCTCAAATGGGTGTGGATTCTTTATCGTTAATGAGGTGCTTTTATCTGTACCTGATCTCATGTGCTGTTACTGAGTGTTATCACCTCTTTGCAATGATCTGGGAAATGTTTCTGAGACCTTGAATGACTAGTCACAGCTCTGCAGCTGCTCTTTATCCTGTTTTCAGCAACTCCCTTCTGAACGGAATTACTGTGACTCGAACTCAGCGTTGGATCCAGCCAACACCAGCAGAAGTTACAGGAAGGCTGCTGCCAACCTATGCAATATCTTTATACAAATCAGAAAAAGGCTCCCTTTGCTCAAGACGCTTGACTTGCAGCTTTCAGAAAAGTATTGTCACGACAATGAGGCCATCTGTAAAAAAGATCTTCATACATATGTGAATCTGCGCTGTCTTTGTTGTGAGAGGGGCTCGTTTTGATGCAGTGCCCTTGTGCAGTGCACAACCTGAATGACTGTAGTGATTTTCCATGTCCCTATGTAAAATATTTGGATGAGGAAAGCTATGAGCCCCAGCAGAAAGGATATCCGTTTCGAAGTGGCCATACTAGACCACACACAAACAAGTGCTGTGTCCCAGGGGTGACCATGACTATCCAGGTTTTCCTAAAACTGCCCAGCCCATCAGGACATTGGGTTCCAGTTCACCCCATCATCACCATGCTGTCTAACCCAGTGCCACCACTCCCCTCCCCACCCCCATTGCTTATGCACCTGCTCCAGAGTGTGAAATGTCCTGGGTAGCACTGGCTGCCCGCGCCCTCCTGGCACTGTGAAATGAGGCCCCTGAACTGTCCTACTGCAAAGAATCTCCCACTTCCACTGTGGGTCGCATGGGGCTCCCACACTCACCGGACCCATGTTCCCCATGTGGCCAGCACCACCTCCAAGTGCCAGGGGCTCATCTTTGCAGTCTTCCAGCTCCTAAATTTAGAAGCATGGATTAAATCCAAATAAATGGAGAGTTATATAACTTCATGTCCCTCTTTCTTGTCCCTCCCCTTGGAATAATCAGCCTTAATCAGCTAATGATGGGGCCCTGAATGCAGCCCCAATCCTCAGAGAAGCTATTAGGCTTACATAAGGAGTGACATTGGCCTGGTGTATTATGAGGCTTTAAAACGCATTCTCACTCTCTCTTTCCTCTCTCAATCTCTCTCTCACCCACACATTCTAATGCACACACACACACACACACACACACACACAAACACATGCACGTGCGCAAGCGCACAGACACACATGATCATACACTCCCCCAAACACGTCCATCAAATGCTGAAGCTGGTTAGCTAGTCTAGGATCAAATACATACAAGCAGAGAGATTTTACTCAAACGTATCACCTAAAAATAAATCACCTCAATCCGTAATGGCAGCTAATCCAGGAAAGAAGGGAGCACGTTGCCATAGAATTATAGACTGAGGAAGAAGGGAGATGCAGGGAGGGAGATTTTAGAACTTCCTAATCATTAGAACTGTCCAGCAACAGAATAGCCAGCCTGAGGAAGTAGTGAGCTCCCTGTCACTGGAGGTAAGTCAGCAGAAGTTAGGGATAATGGATTAGGATTCCTGCACTGAGCAGAGACTGAATGGTAACTGACATTTGTATAGGGTCAGCTACATGACAGAAACTGTGCTCTATAGGCATTACTAACAGAGATGACAAAAAGGTGTCATCTCAAATACCAAATCTTATCCACTGCGAGTGACCGCCTGGAGCTCTGGACACACAGAAAGATTCTGAGGCTAAGGAAAAAGACACTGATCAATTTGCAATGTTTTGCATGGTGCAAAAGGAGAAAACAGATGTCTTGATCGATTAGCAATGTCTGCCATGGATGCAGGAGACAAAAATAGCAAGTATGCTATTTTCCAGTGATGTATCTTGTCATTTATTAATCCTTTTATAGATGAGGAGACTGAGATTTGGAGGTTCACAGTTGGTAAGTGTCAGAACCAAGTTTTGAACCCAGATATGGCTCCAAAGTCTGTGCTCATGGCTACTATACCATTCTGCTTTTCAGTGATGGAAGGAAGGGTCCTGGGGCTTAATATGAAACCACCAGCCAGCAATGAACCCTCATTTTCAAATGCCATAGGCATCTGAGTTTGCAACCTCTGAGTTGTGGGTTCAAGGAAGTTATCTACTGGGTCTGCAGGATGCTTTAAGGAGTGGGCATGTGGTCCATTCCCAACCGTGGACAGACCCTCCGCTTCCACCACCCATCTCTGACTTCCAGCATCACTGGAGATCATTATCCCTATGGCATGGATGAGAAAACAGGCAATCCAGTGTGGGCCATCTATCTTCCTCAGATCTTGTGCTTGGTGGCACACCAGAGCCCAACAGTCCTAGCCAGAGAGCACATTCTACACCAAATACAGCGTAGGAAACCCAGGAGGGCAGGGACCTAGCAGGCATGACATGCCTCTTGGCCCAGCTTGACACAGGATCTCAGGAAACCCAGGAGGGCAGGGACCCAGCAGGCATGATGACATGCCTCTTGGCCCAGCTTGACACAGGATCTGGCTTCTCAGCCCCACCTACACCATGTCAGCTCCCCGAGGCTATTAGCACCATGCCAATAGCTTTCCGATCAGCTTTCATGGCAGTCCTCAGTTGCAGGAGGAACGTGCTCCTTCCCAACCACATGATACCTCTAGTTAGCACCCATTTTTCCCGTTCTCAAACTGCCAGTACCATAGTCTGATACTTCTACTCCTCTCCCTGCAGACCACATTTCAACAATTTCTCACTCCCCTCTCATCGATTGTCCATTCTTTCTGTTCCAGGAGCCTCTCTCTCCAGCCCTATTGTTCAGCTTCTGCCCCCACCGCTTCCTTTTGGGGTGAGACAGCTTTTACCCAAATCCTTGCTAAGAAACAAAGCCACCTGAAGATAGAGAGATTTCAAGTGGGTCTTGCCAAGACCTTATGCATACAAAGTCCTAGCATAAGAAAGAGAGTATATGAGGGCCTGGGCCTGATCCCAACAGTGGACTCTCTCCTTTTGTGAAGATGAAATCGAGATGACAAAGGTAAGGCGCACACATTAAGGTCACTCAGGACCTTGGCCAGGACTTCAGAGTTTCATAAGCCAGAGCATATGGCTGCTTTTGTATTCTGTGCACATGGCGTCCTGGGACTGTGCAGGCAGGGGCTGGGGCTATGGCTGCAGAGGGTGGGCATAGAGACCTAGTATCTTCTCCCCTGCCAGCATTTCATCTTGGATCCTTTTCAAAATGGTCAAAGAATTTTACCGATGCTACAGACATACCCCAGCCTTTCGATGAACTCCAAAGCTCACCCTCCCAAAGAGATAAGTCAGAGGGTAAGGTTTCTGGTTGCAAAAGGTGGACCCTGAACCACTGCTTCTGGAGTGGACTTGAGCCTTTCTTCACAGCTCATTTACTGGGAGCTGCCTGAAAAATCACTAAGACCAGTTGTTTCCAAATTCTTGGCATCTGGTCACTTTTTGCAAACAAACTCTTTCTTGGAACCCCAGTCCATGAGATGAATAAAAAACATAAGATGTTGAGGTGGGATGGCTTCATGACCCCTCCAAAACTGCATGCAAAATTATGTGTGTGCATAAGTTTTACCCGAGCAAAATACCCTAGTCATCTTGATTCTTCAAGGGCTACTTGCCCCAGGAATGGTTTAGAGGGCCTGGAAGCTCCTACTGACAGTCTAGGATACTGTGATTGTCACATCTATTTTTGTCACCTGTTTGCTGGGTGTTGCTCCAGCTGACATTTAAATGAGTTTGCATTTGCAGAGCCCACACCAACTGGCACTGTGGGTGCAATGCGGGGGTGTGAGGAGGAGGGCCTAAACTCAACAGATGGAAGGGGAGTGGCTGCTGAAGATTAAAATTTGGTTCCAGATCATCAGGAGTTGCCTGGGAGCATGTGAAGTGCTTTAAAGAGAAAAAGCAAGGTGCCACAGAAAGAGCTAGAATGTGGATAGGATAGCCTTGTTCCAGTCTTTCGTCCTCTGATGTGCTGTGTGACCATGGACAAGACCCTCTCTGTTTTCATTTGTACCATGAGGACCAGTTTTCCCCAAAATGTGAAGCCTGTGGCACATGACATGGCCCGAAATATCATTAGCTCACACACGGAGGAAGTGATTCTTTTCAGATTTCCTTTGAATCCTTCTTTCTGATCATATCCAGTGAGGAGGCTCAGTGTGGGGCTGGGCATCTTTAACACCTTGTTAACCCCTGCAGTCCTTCCTGGCAGAAACCTGGCTGACCTGGAGCTCAGGGCAGACTAGTTAGACTGTGAGGCATGTGGTTTCCCAGGCATTGCTGTATTCTATTTATGCACAGTGCCCTTTCCAGAGTGACATGAATGAAGTCTTCTAAAGTAAAGAATAGATACGTGACAATTTAACACGAAATGTTCAGAAACTGATAGTACAGGAAGAATGTAGATATAACAAAAATGTGGAGTTGGATGAGAATACCCAAAGCTGGGAAAGATTGGGCAAGTTGATCTACTAGGATCTAAGAAGCACTGTCATGCTGGACCCGGACCACTGGAGCGGGTCCCATGGGCCCAGGTTCTGGCAACGACCCCCAACCAATGGGGGCTTCTGAGCAAAGGCCTGGGGTGGGAACAGGAAGCCAAGTGCCTGTCAAGTGAGTATCTCAAACTGGGGTACAGGATCTGGTTTTGGAGTTTATGAAGCCTCGAAGATCAAAGACAATAAAAATCATCTTCTGCATAGGTTAAGACATTATCCTTTTACAGAAATGGTGTGGCTGTATTGTGGGAGAGAACGCAAATTTCACAGCCACTTTGGGCAATGTCCCTGGGCCCCAGGAATTGTGTATTTCCTCTTTCCCCTGAGTAGTGTCACCCCAGGCAGTGGCTAAGCTGGACTCTGGCATCGGGCCATCTGGGTTTGAGTCCTGTGTCGCCTGTGCGAACTTCAGAAGCTCTGTCATATTGGCGAGGACTCTGTCTTGCAGGCAGCAGAAGCAGGTTCAGCTGACGGCAGCCAAAGATACAGGGCCTCATCAGAAGGATGGAGGTCACTCTTGGAATCAGTCTCAGAATCAGCAGCGTGCAGATGAGGGTCTCCTGGAGCAAGGACAGCAGACAGAGTCTTCAAGATGAAGAAGTGTCTCAGTATTCAAGAGTCAAAGTTCCAGGAGAGCACATCCAAGCCTAGATTTTGTGCCTACTCCTTGGTCAAAGGAGTCTTGACCAGACTGCCAACACTGAGGGTACAGAGGTTCCCCAAAAGGAAATTAGAGTGCCCTGCCCATAAAAAGGGGTGCAGAATGCTAGGCAGGCAAGATAAACAAATATCTACCATATCAGTTCACCTCAGTTTTCTCTGCAAACTGCGATAAAAATTGTCCAACTCTTTGAGGGCGACTGAGGGGATTAAATGATGTCACCCGTATGAGGGCCTGGATCTCAGTAACTGACACTCCATAAATGTCAGTGATTGGTTTTTTTTTTTTTATTGTTGGTTATAAAAGAACACAAAAACAAGCCACTGTGGGCCAGATGTGAGCCTAACAAATGCCACATGCTCCTTTCTGTTATAGCCACAGAGGCTTTGGGGTTGGCAGACATGAGTTCAAATCCTGGCTCCCCCACCAAGTAGTTGTGAGGCCCCAGGCAAGTGACCTCAGTCCTCTGAGTCCCAGTGGTCACATCTGGCTGCCAACAGCTGCCTGGGCACAAAGCCCAGTGTCTAGACGGCAGATGTCAGCACAGCCCGGCCCAGGGGCTCGGGGCAGGTGGACAGCCCAGACAGCCTTCCTTTCCATGTCCCATCCCTGTAACTCTGGGATCCCGCCTTAAGGGGAGGGCCAACAGCTCTTGGGTAACGTTGACCGATCCTGGCCTGGGGCACAGATGCTTTCCTTTTCCAGGAACCTCAGAGTTAAGGGAAAACTCCCAGATGCTCTGGAGCCAGTGGTCCCCATGGGAATTCCCTGAGACACTGGTTAAAATACAGGTTTCCAGGCTTCCCACAGACCAAATGAGCCAGCATCTCTGGAGCAAGGCCTAGGCATCTGCATTTTAACCAGTGCCTCAGGTGATGCGCGGCAGATTGATCGAGCTCAGATTTCTGCTTCAAAATCACTTCTATAACACTCTCCCCGACTTCCGTAGTCCCTCTGAGATAGCCCACCTCGGAACAGCTCTGACAAGAAAAAGCCCTCCTCTCCTAGAGCTGCCCTCCCCCATACCTTCCCGCCCCCACGGGCCTGCCCCAGCACGGCTGTCAGGGCCTAGGAGACAGGCTCTCCCTCTGTCAGATCAGCCACCTAAACGTGGCCAAGACTGGGTGGAAGCGGGGGTAGGGGAATATAAAAGGTGGGGGCCCGGCATGCCAAAAGGGGGGACCCCAAGGCCAGGCCCCCTGAGCCCAAAGGGATGAAAGCCGTTATACGGGAAGCCAGAGTCAGGAATGGGAAGAGATGGGGTGAGGCTCGAGGTAGGGAATTAGCCCTCCTCTCCTAGCTACAGCTCCCTCCACCCACCCATTTTCCTCCTAGGAATTAGCTCCTCTCTCAGGCCGCTGTGGTTTAACGGCACACTTCACCCTCAGCTTCAAGAGAGCCCTGAGACTCAGGTCTAGCTAGTCAGAATATCACCTCCTCTGAGCCACAGTGACTGATTAAGAGGTGGCCACGTGACCTAAGCCTGGCCAATGAGAGCCTTCCTGGGCCATTTGCTGGATTCAGGGATGTGGCTAAGAGTTGCTCGTTTTGCACTGGGGCAAGTGCACTCAGCTGAGGTGAGTGGGAGGCAGAATTCAGGTTGTATTCTGCTTAAGGACCCTGCCTAGTGTAGAACTGTGTCTACCCATTTTTTCCTGGTTTGCACCCAGGTACATGTGCACTGCCAGAGGCCCTGGATGAACTTTTAGGAAAGGAGCTGTCAATTTCTCTGAGAGTTGCACAAGGTGGGATGTCAGCCTGGAACTGTCGGTGCTAGGTTTGTCACCTCAGGGGAGAGCTTGACACGAAACCATTACCTAGGAAAGAAGAGCTGAGAAAGAGAGAGAGAGATGCCTGGTGACGTTTTTAACCACCTGAAACCATCTGTGCTTGAAATCCAAACTATCTCTGAATTTTTTTTTCAATCACAGGACTCAATAAGTTATTTTTTTATTGCTGAAACCAGTTTGCATTTGTTTTCTCTGACTTAAACCCAAGGAGATACAGGCATCCGTCATTTTATTGTGTGTGTCTGTTTTGCACTTCACAGATGTTGCATTTTTCACAAATTGAAGGCAAGTGCCTCCACCAGCAAAAAAATTATGACCTTATAGCGATACTCACTTTACCGTGGGGGTCTGGAACCGAAACAGCAATATCTCTGAGCTATGTCTGTACACGTGATCAGATGCACATGCTTGTGCAGCATCTCGTTGTACAGAAAACTGAGAGGGGTAGGGTTTTGTCCCAGGTCACCCAGCAAGTTCATGACAGAGTCAGACCAAAAATCTACATCTTTTTTTTCAGTTTTATTGAGATATAATTGACATACAGTGTCGTGAAAGTTTTAGGTGGACAGCATAATGACTTGCAGATATTGTGAAATGATTATCACAATAATTTTAGTTAACATCCATTACCTCATATAGTTATAAAAAGAAAAAATGTTTTTTCCTTGTGATGAGAACTTTTAAGATTTACTCTTAGCAACTTTCAAGTCTACCATACAGTAGTATTAACTAGTCATCCCATTGTACATTACATTCCCAGTACTTACAACTGGAAGTTTGTACCTTTGACCACCTACATCCAGTTCCCTCTCCTCCCATGCCCACCTCTGGTAATCACAAATCTGATCTCCTTCTATGAGGTTTTTTTTTATTCTTTTTTTTTTTTTAGGTCTCACATATAAATGAGAACATATAGTATTTGTCTTTCTCTTCCTGACTTATTTCACTTAGTATAATGCCCTCAAGGTCCATCCACATTGTCACACATGGCAGGATTTCCTTCTTCTTATGGCTGAATAATATTCTTGTGTTTGTGTGTGTATCACATTTTTTTTTAATCCATTCATCTGTCTATGGACATTCAAGCCATTTCTATGTCTTGGCCATTTCAAATAATGCTGCAACGAACATGGGGTGCAGATATCTATTCAGCATAGTGATTTAGTTTTTTTTTTTTAATATGTAAAGCCTCGTTTTTCTGACCTGGACTCTCTGATGTGCCTACGACCTTCAACTCGTCCCCTGGAATCCCTTGGAAGCAGCAATAGCAGAAAGCAGGGTGCGGGTAGAGGCGGGGCAGGTACCCTCTCAGTGTCAACCAGAGCGGCTCTGCTTTTGTTTAAGCAAGCATACTCCTGCTTTAGTATATGTGCTGCCAAAGCAAGCACAGCACACCGCTGCTTTAAAACACACACAGACTGCAAACTCCTGAGATGTACCATAGTGCTTCCCAGGGTTGGGGTCTTGTAGAAACCAAGCGTGAGACCCTCTAGGCCGTGGGATGTTCTGGAGAGGGCAGCCATGCAGAGTCAGGCCACTGGTTCCTTGTGTGGCCTTGACCAAGTCACTTCCCTGCTTGGGGTCTCAGTGTTTTCCTCTTCTAGGATACGCCGATAATAATGCTGCCTCCAGCGGCTGGCTATGTAAGGCTTAGGGTAGTCCCTCATACTATAAAGCACTATTGAGCTGTAGGGAGTGGCCACCTTTCCCATGGTCAAAGCCTGTGTGTTCTGAGGCTGACTCAGGCAGCCCTTAGTGCAGTCCGTCCTTGTCAGGTCAAGCCAGGCCATGCACCCACAAAATGCAGGGCCTCCATCAGCCACACTTTCCGTTGGGGAATAAGGGCATGGCCAGAGTCCCTCAAGTCACTCATCAATGAGTAATTTGTCATAATAGCAGCCACTCCAATGCCTTGGTTTCACTTTCAGTGGCTTGCACCTCAGAAGTTTGGTGTTTTGAGAGGTGGAAAGGGATCCCAGGCCCCACATATAAGCTCACTGTTTCAGCACATAGTCCCCTGCCCCTCGATTCCTCTCTTGGGACTAAGTTAAGTTGACCTCTCCAACTCCACACGACCCGCTGCCCTTCCCAAGCCTGGTCCTCCCTTGTCGTGCTACTTTAGTTGATGGCTCTTTCATTTTTTCTACTGCTCAGGACACAAATCTTGGAGTCATCCTTGCTCCTTTCTTTCATAATCCACATTCGCTATGTCAGCAAATCCTATTGGCTCCACCTTCAAAGTATGTCCAGAGATCAACCATGTTTTTACCATTCCCGATTGCTACCACCTTCCCCAAGCCCCATCATGTTCCATGTGGATGAGTCAGTCACTTCCTCCCTGCAGCTCCGTTTGTCTCCGTTCTCTGTTAGGACAGGCGAGGTTATGCTGTGGTAACAAACAATCCCCAAAGTTCAGTAGTGTAAACACAAAGGTTTATTTCTTTAAAAAAAATTTTTTATTTTAATTCATTTTTTTTTTTGGCAACATTAGTTGATGAAATCCAGTAAGTTTCAGGTATACCATTTAACAGTAAGGCATATGTACATTGCCTTGTGTGTTCCCCTCCCATAGTTAAATTTCTTTCTGTCGCCACATATTTGACCGCTTTTATCCCATTTACCTCTCTCCTCCCCCTTCCTCCCCTACCCTCTGGTAACCACTAGTCTATTGTCCATGTCCATGAGTCTCCATTTGTTCGTCCTATTTGTTTGTTCCTTCTAGGTTTATATCCAACATGTAAGTGATATCATGTGGTTTTCAACTTTTTCTGTCTGGCTTATTTCGCTTAGCATGATTATCTCGAGGTCCATCCATGTTGTCGCAAATGGCAGTATTTCATCTCTTCTTATGGCTGAGTAATATTCCATTGTATATATGTACCACAGTTTCTTTAGCCAATCATCTATTGTAGGACACTTCGGTTGCTTCCATGTCCTGGCCACCATGAATAATGCCGCTATGAACATCGGCATGCGAATATCTTTTCAGATATGAGTTTTCAAGTCTTTGAGGTAAATACCCAGTAGAGGGATTGCTGGATCGTATGGTAGATCAATTCTTAGTTTCTCAAGGAACCTCCATACTGTTTTCCACAGTGGCTGTCCCAATCTGCAGTCCCACCAGCAGTGTATGAGTGTTCCTTTTTCTCTGCATCCTCTCCAGCATTTGTTATTACTTTTAAAGGTTTATTTCTTGTTCCTGCTACATGTCCCTCTGACTATCAATGATCTGGGACCCAGGTTCATGGGGCAGCCAGTCTAGAACTCTACTCTCTACAACACTGCCAGTAACCATGAAAAGAGAAAGAGAATATGGCCTAGATCAGTGACCTCAACCTTTTTTGGCACCAGGGACCGGTGCCAAATGAGAATCTAATGTCTGATGATCTGAGGTGGAACCAAGGCAGTGATGCTAGCGCTGGGGAGTGGCTGCAAATACAGGTGAAACTTCACTCCATCACCCACTGCTCATTTCCTTCTGTGCGGCCCGGTTCCTAATGGGCCACAGATGGATGGGGTACTGGTCCACGGCCTGAAGGTTAGGGACCCCTGGCCTAGAGTATGCTCTTAAGTATTCCCCCAGAAGCTATGAGAGCACTCTGCTCACACTCCATTGGCCAAAGCAAGTCACATGCCATACCTGGCTATAAAGGGGTCGGGGAGGAGCAATGCTCTGCTGCAGAACTGTAAACGTGCGGTGAACAGTGTTAATGACAGCCACATCCCCATCAGCTCCTCCTCCTCACAGTGGCCTATTTTTCTCTGTAGCATTAACACCTTCTAATGTCCTTCTGTTAAAGCTTAAGGCTGGTCACACATCTCCTCTGCTCAGAACCCTTCCATGGCTGCCACCTCCTTCACGGTATGCACCAAAGTCTCCACCATGGTCTATGAGGTCAGGCATGACCTGCCGCCTGGGGCCTCCTGGACCTCACCTCCTCCCTCCTCCTCATTTACTGCACTCTGCTCTGGTCTCCTTGCTGTTTCTCAAAACTACCAGACAAGCTCTTACTTTATAATCTTTGCTTCTGTCTGGAATGTTCCTCCTAAAGGCATCCATAGCCTCACCTCCAAGCTCACTGAAGCTTCCCTATTACAGGCTGAATTGTGTCCCCCTCAATGCATGTCGAAGTCCTAACCCTTGAGATCTCAGAATGTAACCATCATTGAAGACAGGGTCTTTACAGAGGGGATTAAGTTAAAATAAGTTCACTAGAGTGGCCCTAATCCAATATGACTAATGTCCTTATAACAAGAGATTAGGATACAGACACACGCAAAGGGAAGACAGATGTGAGGACCCAGGGAGAAGGTAGCCATCTGCAAGCCAAGGAGAGAGACCTCAGAAGAAACCAACCATGACAACACCGTGATCTCAGACTTCTAACCATCAGAACTGAGAAAATAAATTTCTCTTTTTAAGCAACCCGGTCTGGTACTTTGTTACAGCAACCATAGCAAACTAATATATTTTCCTTTGCTATGTTTTCAAAGGTTACAAGCCCTCCTTCTACCCATACTTCAATGGTCTATGTACCTTTTCCCTGCCTATTTTTCTCTATAGCATTAACATCTTCTAATGTCCTAAATGTTTTCCTTTCGTGTGTGTGTGTGTAATCTATTATCTCTCATAGAATACAAGCTTAATCAAGGCAGGGATTTTTGTCTGTTATATTCATTGCTCTGTCCCCAGAGCCCAGGACAACACCTGACACATAGCAAGTACTCAATAAATACTTATTGAATGCATGAATGAGTGGATGGATGGGTAGGTGCTATAAACACTCAGAAACCTGCATTCCTTGCACAGCACTTCCAACTAACCCTCTAAACCAGGAGACTTTTTGGCCCCGTTCCTTTGATGGATTCAATATTGGAGGGTAGCTGGAAATTTTGTAAAGTCTGCCTTTCCAAATTAAGTGGTATCTATCAAATCTTGAAATATAGATATTCGATCCTCAAGTTTATGTAGAGGAATTTATCTCCCAGAGATCCTTATATACGTGGTCAAACCACATATGCACAAGGACCTCAATGCATAAGGACCTCAATGCAGAGGCATTTATTACACTGAAAATACAGTAAGGACCCAAATTCACATCAATAAAGGACTGAGCATAAGCTGGTATGGCCACATAAATAGAGATTACGAAGATGTTAAAAGGCATAAAAGGGGCCTCTGTGTGTAAAGGGGAAGATGGCTGAGACGATATGAACTGGAAGATTGATCTGCAGCCAGAATAGTATGGAAGTTATGCTCTCACATGTGCAAAAACCAGCAACCAAAAGATACCTGAAGGAGTAGAGTGAGGTTGCTGTATCGATTATCTATTGCCACAATGATGCTGTGTAACAAGCAACCCTAAAACTGCCAGTGGCATATAACAATAGATATTGATTGCTCACTAACCTGGGGGCAGCTACTCTAGGTCTGGGCTGCTCTGCTAATCTCGGCTGGGCTTGCTCAGATGTCTGGGGTCGGCTGGCTATTGGCCTCAGCTAGGCAACTGGAGTGACTCAGCTTGGAGCCATTTGTCTCATTCTCCAGCCCACTAACCTAGACATGTCATCATGGCAATGGTAGAAGCACAAGAGATAGCAAGCTTTCTTGTGCAAAAAAGCTTTAAAGGATTCCTTTAAAGCATCCCTTTGGCCAAAATAAGTCACATGGCTAAGCCCAGCATCTAGGTGGGTGGGGACTATCAAGTAATGAGCCAAGGACATGGATCTGGGATGGGTGAAGAACTGGGGCTGTTTTTGCTGCTCGCTGTGATTGTCTTTCACAAATGCCAACCCTGGGACCAGGATTCGTGTATGAGTGACTTGTTAGTGCTGTGTGTGCGGGTGGGGGTGGGGGGCGGGGAACCAATGGGGAGCAAGGGAAACAGGAAAAGGAAGGAGGAGAAACCAGGACATGGTGTGACCAGACAAAACAGTAGCCTCAGGCTGATTCTGCGGAGGGTTTGCTCTGACTCCCGTGTCAGCCAGTCCCTGGCTAAAAACATCTTGGGGTCAGGGTGGGGGTCATAAACCCTAGGCATTCTGGGCTCTCTCACTCACAGACAAAGTGTCTCCAGTAGCCCAAAGCCCAGCCTGTGGAGAAAGTCACAGGTGCAGATGTAGGCTATAGAAGCAAGGCCCGCAGAAGCCAGGGGAGGAGGCCCAGCACCCCTGAGGGGATCTGGGCTCCACACTGACTGCGTCTGCTATGGGGGCCAGAGAGGTGGGAAACTTTTACTTTCCACTTTCGATTCTTTAGTACTGTTTTAATATTTTACATTTATTGGTTCTATAATTTAAAAAAAAATAAGCAAACATTTTTAATGAAAGTCTCTTAAGATAACTCCAGAGGTGCAGTGGCAGTGGGCAAGCTTGCCCTAAATCTTACTCTGGGGTGATGGGTGGCCCGGAGGAGAGTCGAGGAGTCCTGGGTTTGAGACCCACTCTGCCATTTCCCAGCTGTGTGCCCTGGGGAAAGTTGCTTTCTCTCTCTGACTCTCAGCTCCCCCCAACAATGTGGATAATTATCTAACCCTTAGAGGTCTCTACTGAGTTTTCAGAGTGCCAGGTGGGTGATGGCACCAGGGCACAGTATGGATGCTCAATTAGTGACTATGGCATCTCCAAGGGCCACTTGCTAGGGAAGGCTAGACCCTCCCTACCCCATCCAGACTGAAGAGGTGATCTGAAAGTCCCACATATGCGAGCTCCTAGGTCTGGGGCCTCTACGTCCCTCAGCTTTCCTGTCCTAGCAACGAGCTCAGAGTCCTACCACTCCTGCCTCTGGCCTGCTCTGGCCAGCAGGTTCTGCTGCTGCAGGCCACCTCCATGGGGACCTAAGGTCCAGGGACTCTGACCTGGTCCCTCCCTCCACTCAGCACCAACTTCTCCCTTCCACTCTCTGTGTTTGACCCCCAGAAATACCTAGCAGCTTCCAGCTCCCCACACATTTCATGCAGTTTTACATCTCTAGGCCTTCGTCCACACTACGACGTAGCATTATTAACTACAGTTAACCATAGAGCTAACACTTCTATATCACTTACTGTGGGTCAGGTACTATTCTAAGTGCTTTCGTGCATATTTACTCAAGCATATCTCTCAACAGTCTTGTGTGTAGGTGCTATTCTCAGCTTCATTTCACAGATGGGTACACTGAGCCCACACAGAAGAGGAGGCAGTAGGTCAAATGTCAGCCCCATCAGCGAGTCAGGACTGATCTGGGAGGGAGTCCCATGGTCCAGCCTGTTCAGAAAATAAAGAGTGGATTCCTTCTGATCAATCAGGCCAGGAGCCTAGGAGGAAAGTAGGCACAGGAGAGGAGCTGAACATTCACAGAGGGGAAAAAAAATAACAACACAGGAAACACTTAAAGAGAGAGGTAAATAAAACCACGTGGAGGAATTATTCTTCACTTCTCAAATTGGTAAAGACCAAAACAATCCAATAAAATCCTGTGTTGTTAAGAGGTAGAGGGCGTAGTAGTAATCGCTCAGATATCACAATGGGAGGTCCCGGGGAAGATTTTATCGATATTACAAATGCTGGAGCCCTTTCGCTAGCAACCACACTTCTGGGAATTTATCCCACAGGCATGTTGAAGCCACAGTGTAAGAACAATGTATGCTCAAGGTTATTCATTGCAGCACTGTTTGTAGTAGCGCAAGTTTAAACAGGTCCTCTAACAGGGAACTAGTTAAATTAATTATGCTTTATTTGTTCATTGACGTACTTGCAGCCACAAAAACATAATAAGGAAGCTCTTCACATGCTGATATGGAACTATCTACAAGATATATTAAAGTAAAAGTAGGGTGTCTAGACATGACACCAAAGGCATGATCTATAAAAAGAAAACATGGATAAATTAGACCTCATCAAGATTAAAAATGTTTGCGGTACAAAAGACTCTCTGTTAAGAGGCTGAAAAGAGAAGCCACAGACTGAGAGAAAGTAGCATTCGCAAACCTCAAGAAGGTCTTGAATCTAGAATATACAAAGAGCACTTTAAACTCAATAGCAAGAAAACAAATAGTCAATTTGAAAATAGGCAAAAAAAATGTGAACAGATAGTTCATCATATTGAATATACGGATGACAGATAAACACAAGAAAAGATGTTCAATATCGTCAGTCACTGGGAAATGCAAAATAAAATAGCACTGATGAAATAGCACTACAAACCTATTAAAATGCTAAAACAACAAAAAAATACTAACAAAATCAAAGGCTGACAAGGACACAGAGCAACTAGACTCTCAAACACTGCTGTTGGGAATGTAAAATGGGACAGCCACTCTGGAAAATGTTTTGTCAGTTTCTTATCCAGTTAAGCGTATGCTTTCCCTATAACTCAGCAATCGTACTGCTGGGTATTTATCCTACAAAAACGAAGACTTAGGTTCATGCAAAAACCTGTATATGAACATTCATAGTAACTTGATTTGTAATCGCCAAAAACTGGAACCAACGCAAATGTTTTTCAACAGGTGAATGAATAAACAAACTGTAGTGCATCCATTAAATGGAATGGTACGAAGCAATAAAAAGGAATGAATATTGATAAACACAACACACTGAATTGATCTCAAAGGCATTATGCTGAGCAAAATGCCAATCTCAAAAGGTTACATACTGTACGATTCCATTTATATAACACTGTCAAAGTGACATAGTTATAGTGATGGAGAATGGATTGGCGGTTGCTAGAGATAAGGTTGGGGAAGAATGTGATTATAAAGTGTTAACATAAGGGAGTTTCTTTGTGATGACTGGAACAGTTCTATATCCTGATGGTTACAAAATCTATCCATGTGACAAAATTTCATAGAACTATGTACCGGAAAACAAAACAAAACATTGCATGTAAAAACTGGTGGAATCCAAATAAGGTTTGATTTTGAGTTAATAATATTGTACCAATGTCAGTTTCCTGGTTTTGACAATGCACTGCGATTATATAAGACGTTATTACTGGGGGAGGTGGGGGAAGCTGGGTGAAAGGTCTAGGGAACTCTGCACTATTTTTGCAATTTCTTGTGAGTCTTAAGCAATTTCAAAATAAAAAAAATTCAAAGTAGCAATGGTTTGGGGCTGCTTTGCTCAATTTGACTTTTTTCTTTTTCTTTTTTTGCTGTAGATAATAATAATAGAAAGGTGAAGAATATGCATGGAGGGTGTTCTATTTGTGTGACATGTAAATTCAGGAGTAATTCTTGTCTAGGACAGAATGTTTCTGGAAATCTACACAGGGATTAGGAATATTGGAGCCATGGGAGGGGACCTGACGGCGGGGGCGGGGTGGGTACACAGGAATGAGAGAGAGAAGAAACCTGATTTTTCAGTTTTCTATTGAGACTTTCAAATTTTATACGGTGGATATCTATCGCCTTTGAAGACTTTTAATTTAATTGGCCGTGGGGAACAGAGGAGCCATCTGTTTGGCTCAGAGATCCCCAAAGGGTCAGCCAGACCAGAAGGGAGAGCGTCAGTGTCCTAGGCTCGAAGATTTTATTGGGAAGGCTATATTTTGCTAAGCTCAAGGGAGGCTAGAAACACAGGGTCTGGGAATCGATGCTTCCTTTGTCTCCATGACAACAATAACGAGCAGGGGCAATAATCACAGTCACTGCAACAGTGGGCACTTACCTAGTCACTCAGCTAAGCGCTTATTATAGCCATCTGACATGACTCTAAACAACATCATCGCACAAAGGAGGAAACCGAGGCACAGGAGTGAAGTGACTTGCCCAAGGTCCCGCACTGTAACCCCTGGGACCTCCTACCCAAACTAAGATCCTCTGACCAGAATCCCATGCAGCAGGCTCTGGACAGGGGCCTGGGGTGTGGAAGAGGAAGGCCCCCAGCCTGGAACACTGCCCCAATCCCCACTCAGGCTGGTGGAGAGAAGTGGGGCAGGTAGCGTCAGGCAGACAGCGCACCTAGGCACTGGGACTTACAGAGCTTGTTGGGGAAGGGCTGGCAGATGACAAACACACCACCTGAGGTGGGGAAATCATGAACAAAGGTATGAGCAGGACTGAGCTGAGGCAGAGGAGGCCTCTAGCGCAAGCTAGTCAGAGAGCTATGGGCAGAATTTGTCTCTTCTCAAATTCTCCCTTTCCTCCTCTGAGATGGGGAGCATAACTATGAAGCTTCACTGGACACAGGCAGGGGATTTCTCATAAAAAGTACCTGCAGAAAGTCAGCAGCTCTCCCCTGGGGAGAACCCAGATGTTTGTCAACAGGTGATTTGTGGTAGACCTATCCACAGAATATTATATAGCAGTAAATAAGACCAAATTACAGTTGCATGCAATGACGAATCTCCAAGAATGATGAGCACAAGAAGCCAGGAATAAAAAAGAGTTCATACTGTGATGTTCCACTTACTTAGGGTTTCAAAATAGACAACACTTATCTATGGTGTTAGAAGTCTGGATCCTGGTGACCTCTGGGGAAGAGGGAAGGGGAAAGGACAGGAAGGCAGAGTGAAGGGCAGAGACTTTCAGTCACAAAGGTAACAGCTCATTGGTAACAACTCATTGGTAACAACTCATCAAGCTGTATCCTTGGGTTCTGTGTGTTTTTCTGTACGTGTTATGACTTAATTAAAATGTTTATTTAAAAAACTAAAGGAAGGCTACGTACAGAATGGGAGAAATCATTTGCAAATCACATATATGACAATGGGGTTAATATCCAAAATATATAAAGAATTCCTACAACTCAACAACAAAAAACCAAACGACTGGATTAAAAAATAGACAAAGTCTTTGAATAGACAATTCTCCAAAGAAGGCATGCAAATGACCAAGAGGTATATGAAAAGATGCTCGACATCACTAATCATTAGGGAAATATATACCGAAACCACAAGGAGAAACCACCTCACACCCGTTAGGATGGCTACTATCGAAAAGGAAATAACAAGTGTCAGTGGAGAAATTGGAACTTTTGTGTACTGGCGACAGGAATGTAAAATGATGCAGCTGCTGCAGAAAACAAGATGAAGTTTCCTCAAAAAATTAAAAATAGAATTACCATATGATCCAGCAATTCCGCTTGTGGGTATCTAGTCAAAAGAATGGACAGTAAGGTCTTAAAGAGATATTTGTAAACCCAGTTCGGAGCAGTATTAGTCAAATTAGCCAAGAGGTGGGAACAACCCAAGTGTCGACTGACGCTTTTTTCCTAATGATGACTGGATAAACAAGATGTCACCTAGACATACAATGGAATATTATTCAACCCAAAAAGAAAGGAAATTCTGACACATGCTACCACATGGATGAACTTTAAGGGACATTATGCTAAGTGAAATAAGCCAGTTATTAAAGGACAAATGCTATATGATCTCACTTAGAATAGTCAAGTTCATGGACAGAAAAAGTAGGGTGGCGGTTGCCCAGGGCGGAAGGGGAGGGGGAACGAGAAGTTGTGTTTAATGAATTCGGTTTCACTTTGAGAAGATGAAGAGTTCTGGAGATGATGGTGATAGTTACACAACAATGCGAGAGTACTTAGTGCCACTGAACTGTACGCTTAAAACTGCTTAAGATGGTAAGTTTTATGTTATATATATTTCCCACAGTTAAGAAAGAGATAGAGAAAGAAAGAAAGAAAGAAAAAGAGAGAGAGAGAGAGAGAGAGAGAGAAAGAGAGAGAGAGAGAGAGAAAGAGAGAGAGAGAGAGAGAATGTGGCCCAGTCTCTAACTGGATGAAGTGGTGACCTAAGACTGGACCTCACTGGTCCTGAGTTTCCTTACCCAGCGAGTGGATGCAACCAGAGACCATGTCGGCTGGGAGTGTGGTGACAGGTAGGCCATCACACAGGTACGAAGATGCCAACGTTCTCATGACTTAGTGAGAGGCCACTGTGGGAATGTGTGGCTATGAACTTCTCAGGCACA
>NW_006432447.1:719016-752383 GCF_000325575.1 Pteropus alecto
GGTGAAGCGTTTCAGCCTGAGAGTCCCACCCTCCCAGATCAAGGGAAGCCTGCTGTTCCCAGTGGACCCCAATGATGCCTGGCAAGGAGCTGAAGGGGGACTTGGAGGGTGGCAGCGAGCTGAAGCAATTCTACCCTGTCCTCACAGCTTTCAGATGAGGCCTGTTGAAGTCTCCGCCCCACCCCTCAAGACACCCAGCAGCCCTTGTAGTCTTTCTGGTCACTTCCGGGAATCATCAGAGGTCTTGTTTTAGGTATTGAGAAGTCCAGCCTATTCCAAATTAAATCAGCATTCGGATTTTGTATCCAAATTGAGACTTGTGCCACTGCCCAGCTAAGGCCTAATAGTGAGTTCCACCTGCCAGTCCTGGTTCCTCCGGGGTGGGGAGTACATAGAGGGGCAGAAAGGGTCCCCAGGGCAGTGCTTTTGTCACGTGGCATCCAGCCCTCTCTGTGGCAGCTGCCTATCCCACTAGGATACTCTGTGCACCGCCACCCACCCCTCGCTCCTGGCATGGCACTGCTGAGGCCCCTTGACACCTGCCCTTCCAGGACACTCCATACAATCCACCTCTACCCGGCTCACCTCACACAGCTCACCTCACACCACAGGCTGTTCTCTTTTGACAAGTCCCCGAGAAGAGGCCCAGCCTGGCCATGTTCCCAGCTCCCTCTTAGCCCACCTGCCTGCAGATTACCTCTCCCCACTCTGCCCATCCTGGCAGCTTTCTGGACCCCTTAAAACGGGTCTAGGAAGGGATGGGCCCCAGCCTTGTGCCCCTCATAATTCCGGGAGGTCATATTCTCCTGGAGATCTCCACCCATGCACTCCCCTGCTTCTCTGAAGATCCCAGAGTCAGGGTTGCTTGGCCCACATGGGATGGGGAACACGTCCCCTCAACCCATAGTCTCCAACCTTGTTCTTCCAAGCTCCCTCCTTGATCTGAGCCTGTGGGTGGAGGATGGACCACTCTGTAGGATGTTGCCTTAACACCTCTCCTTAGAATGTTGGGGTGCTTGTCCCTTATTATTCTCAACCTTGCAGCCTCAGCTGAGATGAGGGAAAGCCCCATCTCACTAGACATTTCTCTGACAGTCTCGTAAGGCTGCCTGCTTGGCCCCCATGGCCCAGAGAAGTCAGTTCTACTTCATAAAGGAAGAAACTGGGGCTCATAAAGGCATAGCAAGTTGCCTAAGGCCACACAGCCAGGGAGTGATGGGGTCAGGATTTGACTTGTCTTCCTCTAGGCCATTCTGCCTCAAAGCTGTCAACGAGGCAGGAGCCTAGAGGTCAAAGCAAGACCTTCCTGGAGCAGTCGTCTCACAAAACAGATTTCTCAACCTCGTCCTGGGTTTATTGTCACCTTCGGTCTCCCGCCACTCTGTGCTGACGGGGCGGGGCTGGCAGGTAGGAGCCGGTGAGCAGCACTGAAGGGAAGAAGGGCTCTTCAGGAGGACAGGACTTACTCCTCTCCTCAAGCACTTCTCTCCTCTAGCTCCTCCACTGGACTCTTAGCAGCTTGGCTTCAGGTCCAGATGCCACTCATGACCAACAGTGGGCCTTGAGCCTTGAGCCTTGAGCCCAAACTCTCCAGCCTCAGCCTCTTCAACTGTCTAACGAGCATGGACAGAGCCCAGCCTCTCAGCCACAATGACAGGGCTGTGTCATGTGCTTTAGGGTATAAATTCTGGACCAAAATTTTTGAGATTGAATAATTCCCTGGCTGTGTGGCCTCGGGAAGTTACCTAACCTCTCTGTGCCTCAGCTTGCTCATCTGTATAATGGGCGTAACTATGCAACAGACCTGGTAGGATTGTTGAGAAGATGAAATTAATTAACACGCATAACATTCCCACAGGAGTGCTAGCTGATGGTAAGTACTCAGCAGACTTGAGCTGTTATTAATGTTTTGTTACAAGGGAGGAAGCTGGGGAGTTCATTTGAGAAGTTTCAGTCTTGGCCAAAGCTGATGCTCAGATGTTTGCAGCATCTTGAAACAGTATACGCACTCTTCTACCCACTGCCCCTGCTTCTGAGGCCAGGGACTGTGAGCAGCCCTGGTGCCGAGAGGTCTGGCATGCGTGGGACCTCAGGGCTTCCACTGGCTGCCTCCCGCTTCCCCATGCCTGGCTCCCAGAACTCCCAGGCAGCCAAAGTCCATCTGACCCAAGCCCTGCCTGGCCAAACCTTCCTAGGAAGGATTTGGGCATTGGTGGGGATCCAAAGCCTAAGGGCTGAGTAGGAGGAACTGAAATCAGGAGTGTCTGGGAGGCTGGGCAGTCAGAGGCCAAGGCAAAAGCAGCCCTCTTCTCTCTACTCCTGAAAACTCCAGCTCCACTATTTCTCTACTGCTTTTCCTGGCGCATGCTACAGAGCCTCTCTGACCTTCAAGTTCCTCCTCTGTCAGAGGTCTGTAGTGGTGATTCAATGAGACAACCACCTATATCGGGTGCTCAAAAGATGGTGGCTGCATTGTTATTTTTATTATTATCTCATTGGTGTGGTGGCTGTCTAGGGCATAGAGATTAAAAAGATTCCAGAGCCCAAAAGAAAACGAGAATTATGGACGTCCCCTTGCACACATTTTGCAAATGAGAAATCTAAAACGCAAGGTCACACATCGATTAAGTGAGGGAGCCAGGGGGATCACACATGGATCCAGGCTCCTCAGTCCACTGAACCGACATTGTCACATGGGTGGCTTCTCGCATGGCTCTAGGAGGAAATGTGTAGAGAGAAGAGGGGCCCAGGGACTGGGAAGTGAGCAGAACGGAGAGAGACTCCTTGGGGCATAAACAAACATGCGCAGCCACACACACACACACACACACACACGCACACACACACACACGCACGCACACACACACACTAATCATAGCCATGGTGAGAGTTCCGTATTAGTCATTTAATTCTAGGACTGAGAGAAGTAATGCAGAGCCAACATGTGCTGGACAGAGCGGGGACATAGATATACCATCCATGATGATTAGAAGCTTCCACGGTGACTCAGAGAACTGGAAGAGCCTTCAGCATTGAACTCAATCCCTCACTTATGAATTTTGCTCTTTTTAATTATGGAATATTTCAAACATATAGAAAAGTACAGATTAACGTAACAGGTGCCCACAAATTCCTTGCCCGGCACTGTTAAGTTTTAACATGCTGCTGCTCCTCCTCCTTCTTCAAGCATCGTATTAGAGACATGGTAGGAACCTTGGGAACCCTTCCCTGCTGGCTTTTCTCTCCCTCCCAAGGGAAACCACTGCCTGGATCTGCAGTGCATCCTCCCCATATTTGTTTCCACACATACATCTGCATCTGTAAATATGACGGTTTTTGCTTGTTCTCAAACTTTATATAAATGGGATTATACTGTGTGAGTCACTTGTAACTTGTTTTTTTGATTCAACATCATTTAGTGAGGTTGCTCCACGTCACTCCACAGAGCTCTGATCGATTCACCAGCAGTCTATAAAGAGACCACGATTCATTAAGGCCTTCTCCCATTAATGGATGGCTAGGCTATTTCTAGTTGCTTGCCCTCACAATTCAGCAAACCTTGATCAAGGGGCGCAGAGACTGGGTGGCAGGGTCTGAGCATCTTGGCTTCCCTAGATGGTACCTGACTGCTTTCCAAGGTGGCAAGGCCACTTTTTAGTCCCACAGCTGCACATCAGATACTGCATCATCCACATTCATACTAATGCTTGGTGGCAGACCAAACCCCCCTCCTTTAATGAGGAAACTGAGGTCCAGGGAGGAAAAGGACCCAAGATCCTAGAGTCAGTGACTGAAGGAGCCAGGACTTTAATCCTGTTCCATCTATGTTGTTCCATCCAGTTGTTTCTTGCTATGAAACAAACAACCCCAACACTTGGTAGCTTTAAAATATGTCGTTTATTTATTCTGCTCATTAATCTACAGTTCAGGCAAGGCTTAGAAGGCAAAGCTGGTCTCTGCTCCATGCAGTGTCACTTGGGGCTGCTTGATAAAGGGCCTGAAAGATCCATTTCCAAGATGATGCACAGATGCCAAGTTGGTGCTGGCTGTCAGGGGGTGCTCGGCTGGGGATGAGGGTGGGGTCTTGGTTCTTCTCCATAGGGCCTCTTCATGGGCTGCTTGGTCTTACTTAGGGCAGAGTGGCCGGGTTCTAAAAGCCAGTGTCCCAGAAACTGGCAGTGTCACTTTGGCTCTACTCTACTGGTCAAGCAACCACAGGGTCCAAATTCGAGGGGAAGGAGGGTCTACGTTATATCTGCATTCTGACGTAAGGAGTGTCAGAGAATTTGAGTCATGTTCTAAAACTGACACGCCTGACTTCTGCAGCAAGCCTTCAATAATACAGGGTTCAAAATGCTCTAACAGGTAGCAGATACGTAAATGGCAAGATCAGCCATCATGGCTGCCAAAAAACTACCTGGTCATCTGTGGCTGTATCAACCCTAACGTACCTGAACCAACAGGATCCGAAGCAGAGGCCCCAGAGTATTGGCTCAAGGGCCAAATCTGTCCATGTGCTTTACCTGGTCTGAAAGGAGAGGTTTTATGTAACAATAATTATCAGTATTTTAAGTTGGTAAATTTTACTTCAAAATTCCAAATTTCCAGAAAAGAAACAGAAGGTTTGCCAACACTGGACCCTCTGAGCCAGATGGCCTCTCTGGCTCAGGTGAGGAGTGATTACTCTGGTAAACCCTCTGGTTTTCTGCAGTCCCCAGCGTTTTGAACTGGCCCCTGTGGAACCTTGAGTTGGCAAGATCTGGGTCACTAAGTCTAACACAGTAGAAGAGCGTTGGGGAAATAACCATTCCGCAGGGGTTATTCGTGAACATGATTTGGAGTATACGGCTGGGAGACAAATGAAGGATACTGATATGAGGTCGTTGGAAGAAGTTCAGCTCTGTGGGAGGGCAATCCCAGAAGGCTCCCCAGGGGAGGTGACACCCGAGTCATGAAAGATGAAAAGGATTTGTAAAAGTTCAGGACTCAAGAAACTAGTGATTTTCAGTTGGAAATCTGAACGTAGAGATTAGGCAAGACACACAGCAAGGAGTCTTCCCTGGGTGTCCAATCTATACAACCCCAAATCCAATCTCCTCGTTTTTAGGTGGGAATGAAGAACAAAACTTGAGGCTCCACATAGGTGGTTCCAGCCCACCCTGAAGGACACCCAAGTTTCCAGACCTTCAAGTTACTGTCCTTCCTGGCTGATTGTACCGTCTCAAATGCTACCATCAGCATCACCCTGCAGATCGCAACGGTCTGTAGGAGGCATATGTTACTTGTGAGGGTGGACGTGTGTTTATACAGATCACTCATGTGCCCATGAATATGAGGCGGTATGGATTAATTGACCCCTCAAATTTGCCAGCACAGAGAAGGAGCTCCTGGGAAGCAGACAAAACGAGCGAGTGCTGATAAAAAGGAAAGACTTAGTATGAGGCTGCTCGGTGGGCAACAACGGTCGGAGCATCTGAGCATCATGAAGTAGAGGGAGATCTAAGGACACCAGGGAAAGTCAAGACAGAAAGTGGGAGTAAGAAGGGAAGAGCCTCGAGGGCCGCCAGTCAGCAGAGCTTCCCGCGAGTCACTCGGTCTCTCTTTTCGGACTGTAATTTCCTCCTGCCAAAGAAGGGATCTGAAATAGACCTGTCACACTAAGTTCCTACTGGTCTAGGATCCCCTAAGTCTAATCTTCCAATATGTTATGATCCCAAGTTCTCATAGATTCTGAGTTGTAAGATTATTTTGTTAAGTACTGTTTTACCATGATATTTTCAAAAATGCAATCAAAGATACTAAGGTTCAAAAACAACTTCTGAGGCTCCAAGGGTCTAAAATTTAATGTTCCCCAGTGTCTACATTTTTATTTTCAGCCATTCTAAGGTTTAAGAATCTATCATACCTTCTCATCTAGACCCATTGTTAGAAGACCATGATTTGCAATGGAGCCAATGATTGATCTGTGTGCTACCTTTATAATGGTTTCTCTTTAAATTCAAATTTTAAATTAAAATCGAAAACTTTTTCTTTTAACCTAACCTCATTCTAAATAAAAATGGTATCTGTGAAATCATGGATTTGAAGGACAAACACTATTTTCTAAAAACATACCAAATAAGCTTTGTAATGTAGGTCCTGGCACCCCCTCAAACCATCTGAGGCACCGTCAGGAATCTGGACACCACATTTCAGAAGCCACTGCCCAAGGGGCCAGCCTCCTCAGTCCTGCAGGGAAGCGTGGAAACATCCATTATCAAGTGGGCAGCAAGTCATCCCTAGGGTGGGAGTTCTCTAGGCACTGAGAATGTGAGGTCCACCCACCACAGGTCTCTGAGGAAGGCTGTCCTGTCCTGTTCTGGGTGGAGGTCAGAGCTGGGAGGTTGGGTGCCCTTCTCCTGAGTTCTCAGGGCTGACGAGTCAACGTTGGAACCACGGCGGGTGGAGGATACTATGCAACACTGCCATCTAGTGGTCAAAATGTAAGAAACGAAGAGAAGGAGCCAAAAAGTTGCAGTTCAGGACTTGGGAAAATGTAGATAAGATATTACGACAAATAACTGAGAAAAAACGCAATCCGGCAGCTAATCAAGTACTAAGTAGGCAGTACAGAAACAATGTAAATGTTCACCTGTGGGGATAGGTTAAGAAATTATAGTACATCATATGGAATAGTATGCAGGCATTGCCAAGGAGGCTGTAAAGATATATTATTGATATGAAAAGATGCTAAGCTGAGTGGAGGGAAAAAGCGCTAATCAAAGCGATTCCATACAACTTATATAAAATATGAGTATAAACCCACTTTGGGTGTCTAAAGAGAATGTGTGCTACCTTCTGTCTTCCCCTTGGCAATAAACATACCCCATCCACATAGCTACTCAAGCTAGAAGCCTAGAAATCATTCAACTCCTCTCCCTCACCCTAACCCCCACATCATCCCCCTTGGGCAGAACCAGCATCATCTCTAGCCTGGGTGACCACAGTGGTCTCCCAAGTTCCAACTTTGCCCTTCTGCCTCTCCACTCCACAGCCCAAAGAGCTTTCCCAAATGCCAACCAATCACGCTGCCTCCCTGATTAAAATCCTCCAATGGCTTCCTGTCGCATATAGAATAAAAGTTGATCTCCTCACCGTGGCCCTCAGGCCTCTGCTCACTTCCTCTCATGCCCTTGGACCCTGTCTTACTCCGTTCTTGCTTTCTGAGCTCCTGTCACTTCCTTCAACCCCCTGAGTCTTCATATGTGCCGGTTCCCTACCCTGAAACACTCCTGGCCCTGCTCCTCTCCTGCCTGATTTCTCCTCGAACTTTAGACCTGAGTACAGTATTACTTCCCCAGAGAAGCCTCAGTGGATAATGAGGTTTCCTCTTTGTATTTTCTGATTTGCCTGAGGAACAAGTATTATCTTGATGTGATTAGAGAAAGCAATCTAGTTATACTAATTTAAAATAAAATAAAATGTGAGTTCAAAGGAGGAGGAAGTGTGAGAGCTGGAAGGCCAGGGGAGGCTTCCAGGGGAAGTGAAGATTGAAGGAAGGAAGTCAGTAAGCCTGGGAAAGAGAACAACATTCCAGAAAGGGAAACATTTGAACAAAGGTATGAAGGTGGGCAGAGGGAGCTGGAGGAGGTGGCACTTGGTGACTCTGCCTGCGTAGCACCTTAATTCTGGTTGCAACATGCTTTTTCCCTCTCAGGATCGCCCCTTCCCACAGTCTCCACTGTTTTCAGTGGGGCTGATTCTCAATATGGGTGTGTGAATTGAACCTGGCCAATGAGAGCTTTTCCTGGGATTTTTGCCTCATCTATTATAAAGGGGTTGTCTTTCCATGGGAGTTACAAAGCTATGAGGACATATACTTGAGTCTTCTTTGCTGCTTCAAGGGAAGAGCTTGCCTCAGAATAAAACCCACATAGAAGAAACCAGAGCCAAAGCCAGAGAGAGTCGCATTCCTGATGACAATTTTTGAGCACTTGGATTTAGCCACACCTGAAGGCATTTCCCCCTAGACTTTTTAGATCTGTGAATCAATAAATCTCCCCTCTTATGAGGGTTGGGCTAGTTTGCCATTCATTTCCTGTCACTTGTAACCCAGAGATTCCTGACTTCCACACTAGCCTGGCTGGAGCAGAAACTTGTTTTGGAAAACAATGAGGGAAACTGAGCAGAGGCAGCAGAAGCAATGAATGTTCTGGACATTCTTTGGAGGCAAAGCCTTTACTCCCAGTGGACTGAGGCATCTAGTGTGGAATTTGGAGAGTTTGAATCTTTGAGCTTTGCCAGAAATCTGAAACGATAGGCCCTCTCCCCTGACTGCCCACAAGCCACAATCTCTCTCATCTACCCAGAAATCCTTTGTAAAGAGACCCAGGGACAGAAATGGCCTGAGGCAGCTCCCGTTCTTGGCTTCCTGGGGATCTGGAAGGAAACTTTCTAAGTCTTCCCAGACCGCATTTGGAAGGCCAAGAATCCACAAGACTACTGGGCAGGGGGTGAAATTGGTAAGGGTATAATCACTTGATGCATTTTCCACTGCTTTTTCCCTGTTTGTACATGGTCCGACTACTCCCAAGGGCCTTTGGTCCCTGGTCGGGAGATGCTGTGGGGGTGGAGAAGACACAGGCCCACTGGTTGTAGCCCAGATCTGGTTCCTCCTAAAAACTACATGATGACGTGACACATGGGGACCCCCGAGAGCCCTGGAGAGTCAGCACCTGTGTTGTGTGTCCTCCCAAGATGCCTAGCACCTGGCACATGATTATACAAAAGGGACTGGTTTTCACTCACAAAACAGATCCCAAGCCCTTGCTGGGAGTGAGCAGAACGGGAGTTCGCAAGCCCTCCTGAGATGGTGATCACATGTCACTGATTTTTTTCTTCGGGGATACCTAACACCCCTGCCCTCCCGCAATTGTGTCATCTGGCCCCCACTAGGACACAGCTCCCTCTGAAACCTCTCGCCTGAGACCAGCCACAAACCACTTTTCAGCTTTTGAGACTTGTACCTATAGATGTGAGCTAAAATCGATAGATACGGAAAAATATTTGTTAAAATTCAACACCCACCCACAATAAAAACTCTCACAAAAAAAAGAGTACCGAAGAGAACTTACTTAATCCAATAAAGGATATCTGCCAAACACACACACACATACACACACACAAAACACGCACACACACACACACACACACACACACACACACACCCCACAGCTAACATATCATTACTGATGAATGCTTTTCTCCTAAGGACAGGAATAAGAAAGGGATGTCTACCACTGTTATTTCTATTCAGCATTGGACCTGGTCACTTCAATAAGGCAAGAAATAAAAATGAATAAAAATTGGAAAGGAAAAATACAAACTGTCATTTTAGCTGATAATATTGTGCACAGAAAAACCCAAAATAATCTACAAACTATTAGAATAATTGAATAAATTTAGTAAAGTTCCTGGATATAATCAACACGCGAAAATCAATAGAATTTCTATACACTAGCAAAGATTAGAAAATGAAAAAATTTAAACATCATTTATAATAATATCAAAAATCATCAAGTACTTATGAATAAATCTAATGAAAGAGGTGCAAGACCTCTATGCTAAAAACTACAAAATGCAGCATAGAATTAAAGAAGACCTAAATAAATTGAGACTAACCCATGTTGATTGATCAATTGGCCAGTTCAATAATATTAAGATGTCAACTCTCCCCAAACTGATTTGTACATTCTATGCAGACCCTATCAATATTCCAGCAGGTACTTTTGAGGAAATTGGCATGCTGATTTTATAATTTATATGGACATTCAAAGGACCTGGAATAGGCAAGGCACTCTTCAAAAAAAACAAAGATGGAGGACTTATACTACCAGATGTCAAGAGTTTTTATAAATCTGCAGTGAGTAAGATAGTGTAGTATAGCATAATCATAGTCAAACCAGAATCGAGAGCCCAGAAGGAGACTAATACATATTCAATCACCTGAATTATAATAATGATACACTACAATTCAATGGGGAAAGGTGATCTTTTTAGTAAATGGTATTAGCTCAATAGGATATCTATATGGGGGAAAAAATGAACCTACCTCATACCTTATGCAAATATTAATTTGAGATGGATCATAGGCCTAAAGTAAAAATATAAGTCTTCTCGAAAAAGACCTTCGAGTAGGCAAAATTTTCCTAAACAGGTCGAGAGAGATGTTTACAGTACATTTATAAAAAAGAACTCATATCCAGAATATATAAAGAACTTTTATAAATTAAGAGAAAAAGATAAACATCCCAATTCTAAAAATGGGCAAAAGACCTGCATTGACATTGCACAAGAGAGACATCTAAATGGCTAATAAGCACATAAGCATCTTGAGTCATCATAGAAATGCTGATTAAAGTCTCAATAGGAAATCAGCACATCCCTACTAAATGGCTAGTGTGTGTGTGGTGGACTCAGAGAGATCTTCCTTCAAGGGAGGGCTTCTGGCAAGCCACAGTTCCCTGCCATCAGCAGGTAGCTATCGGCTCCTTCATCGTCTGCCTCTGCTACTGAAAGCTGCCCTGCTGAAGACCATGGCCTTCTGAGGGCAGTCCACATCTGGTGACTGAGTGAGGCAAGGTTTGGAGGTATGCCAGTTCCCACTGAAGTGGGTCACTGTGATGGGCAGCACTCACCCCAGGGCTCCCTGCTGAGTTGACTGGCGGCTTCATTGGCCTGTGTAACAGATCAACTTCTTCTGTTCAATTCTGCTCCTTCCCTTTTTTTTTTTTTTTTACAGGTGCTGATCCCTAATAGACATCTTGCAACCCAAACTGCACTGCAGCATCTGCTTCTGGAGAAACCAACCTGTGACAGCAAGGATGTAGATATGGAGCAGCTGAAACGCTCAATTATTGCTGTTTGGATCATAACTTAAAACTACTTCAGAAAACTGTTTGGAAGCATCTACTAAAGCCAAAGATTCATATACCCTATGACCCAACAAATTCTCTTCTGGGTAGATACTTAACTGAAATCAGTGCTTACCTCCACGAAAGCCCTGTTCACAGTAGCTTTATTCATGATAGCCAAAACTGGCAACCTACCAAATGCCCATCAACAGAATGGATAAATACATGATAGTAAGTTTGTACAATGCAATACTACACAGCAAGTTAAAACAAAATTGCTGCTAAGCACAACAACATGGATTAATCTCAAGCAATATGTTGAATGGAAGACACCAAACACAGAAGAGTATATACTGTATGGTTCCAATTTATGTGAAGTCCAAAACCAGGCATAACCAATCTGTCATGATAGAAGCCAGAAGAGTGGAAAAGTTGAGGCTAGAGGGACCCGCTGGAGAGCTGGCAGTACCCAATGTCTTGATCTGGGTTGTAGTTACACGCATGTACACTCATGAGAAAATTGGTCAAGCTCTACAATTAACATCTGTGCCCTTTACTGAGTATTATATCTCAATAATGAAAATAAGGTAAAAAAAAAAGTCCTGAGCCTTCATAGTGATCCACATTTATTCAGAACTTAATATATTCCAGGCCCAAGGCTTTACATGCAGTAGTTCATTCACCCCACACATACAGACACAAATAGACACACACATCCCAACACACACACAACATACAGGCACACCAACACATACCCACACCAACACACACACATCACATACCAACACACATGCACCGACATACTCTAATACACACATACACACCAACACATAATATACACCAAACACACACATGCACCAACACACACCCCAACATACACATATACAACGCAGCCAACCCAACACACACACATGCACACACATACAGCAGCTATAAGGCACAGCTGAGACCTGAGCCATGGAGAGGAATAGTAACAACGGGCAGAGCTGTTGTCTGAACTCTGGGCTTTAGTCTTCCTATCTTCCAAGTGGAAATGATCATAGAGATGTGATTACACACACACAGTCGCATACACACACCAGTAAGCACAGGGCCAGGTGCACCCAAAGCTCTCTGAATGTAAGGATTGGTCATTACAACTGGCCCTGTTGAGGAAGGACACACCTGAAGAACACAGAGTGTTGTGATGTCTTTCATGGGACTGGCAGGTTTGAAGTTCAGAGAAGCCTTGAATCACTAAGTTGTAGGAGGTACAGCCAGGTGAGGAATCTGAGGCACAAAGATGGCAAGTCGGTGGCCCCAGGTCACACAGTGAGCAAGCGGTGGGACAAGAACCTGCTCACAAAAAAGATTTTAACTACACTCATGCTGTTACTGCAGTGACATAAAACAAAGGTGGGGGTAGGAGAAGAAGTAAAATCCTGGTCTGCTTCCTTCCCCAGTTCTTCAAAGAACCACCTCCCTGTCACTAGAACCCCTATGCAGCTCCTATTAGAACAAACACCAAATCCTGACCTCCTTTCTTGTGGGAGGGTCACCAAGGATGCAAACAAGAACCATGCTCAAGACTTCCTCCACCCACATTCAGAACCACATTCCAGTCAGAGGGAACGGAAGAGAACTCAGACCTCATTAATGTCACCCCCGGCACCCAGGCAAAACACATTCCTAAAGGTCTAGGGCTTCACATGGTCATCTGGGAACAAAAAGATGGAAAAGGTCCGGATCTCAAGAATGAACTGTCGGGCAAACATCAGTCCCTAGAAGGAGCTATGGGCCCAGCCATTCTGGACAACCACGCTGAGGCATGGCCGACATGTGGTCAGGGCAGTCCTCAAAGGGAACTGTCTTGGCAATGGATGAGAGAACTTCTAGCACAATCCAGACTCAGTACTATCCCTTAAGTCTTAAATTGGGCTTCTTATGTGCTGATTTCATAATTAATCCACTCAGTTGAGACCCCAGGCCTTCAGGCTATTTGGAAGTTGGAAGAAGGAGGATCTTGGTTTTGGTCACTTGGTTCAAGTTCAATGACCACTGGGAAATTGTGCAACAGACACACACCATGCCCACCCACGGATCTCGCCAGCACACCAACCCCGAGAGGTCCTCCCACACCTTAGCTTTATTCACAGTCTAGCCTTTGCACCTCTTGTCCAAGTGAGCTCCACTTTCAAATGCCTTTGGGCCCACTGTGTGATCCATCTTCCCATTTAGTACCTATGGGTTTTGGGAAGCACACAAGGTACCCTCCATCGCTTCCTGATCTGAGTTTCCTGATTTCACTCTTTCTGTCCTACTTAACAGCACAGCTCCCCAGCAGGGGCAGACAGTGCTGCCACCAGTTTTTTACAAGCCCCACAACCAGGATGACGGGGTTCCAGAGGCTGGGGCCATTGCCCCAAACACAACCAAAGGATGTGAGTACTTTGCAACACCTTCAAATACTTCCTGGTAGGAAAATGAACTAAAGAATCAACTCACCTAATTGACCCATGCTTGCGACAGATGTGGAAGATTGGAGGATGAGTCTGATGACAGCAGGTTCCTGCTCTCTAAACACTCCTCATCCTTCATGTGAGGCTGATGCACAAAGAAAGAATGACCACATAGCTTTGGGAACACTGTTAGTGTTGCACAAGCAAGTCGGCAGGAGGGAAGCAGGTCTTCACTGGAAACAGGCACCGGGGAAAGTCAGGGAGATTCAAGGACAAGCGTGGCATCGAGGTGGTCCTTACAAGGATGTAGAAGTGAGCACTGAAAATCCAGCGAAAGGCAAAATGGCTATTTTAATGGGGTGACATGCAGTGATCTATGTCCCTTTCTGTCTCACTCTCTCTCTCTCTCCCTCTCTCTCCTTTGCTTATGAAATCAGAAAACATTTGTGGAGCCAGCTCTGTGCCAAGCACTGACCTATAGGTGGGGAAACAATGGGTGAGCAAGATCTGTCTTTGCCCTCATGGAACTTACAATCTAGTGGAGGATGGAAAGATGAACACATAATCCTACAAATAGCTATATATAAGCCAGGAGTTCTAAGTGAGATGAGGAATTCAGGGAGAGGAAGGGGAAAGAGGAAGGGGACAGTCAGAGGCTGTCCTATTGAGGACAATAGTACAAGGCCACAAAGGTTTTCGCTGCTTTTAGCTCTGTGTTTCTCTATGAAGTCTCCCTGCTGCTGTCCAGATGAAATCTTCCAGATGTCAGATGTCCACCCAAGGGCTATTTATTTGCCTCTGATCACAGACTTGTTTATGAAGCAAGGCATTCCTTGTTCAAATAGATGATTAAAACCCTCCAGGAGAATTCTGTGTCCTTGAGGTTGGGGAACTTGATGTTCTACATCAGTGTTGGTCTCTCCTTAAGGACCTTCTCTTCAGCCACTGAGGCTGGTGGAGTGGATTATTTATTGGCCAGATTAAATGTATCCTCTGGCTATAAAACTGGTGCCGAAGCCCTGGGCAACGCTTCCAGGGCAAGACAATTTGTATCCTGAGGAAAGAGCTCTAAGGATTTTGGCCTCTCTCTCCTCCCATATCATTTCAGGACAGAGAGATTCTAGTTTGAGCATGGATAGTCTGCCCCAAAGAGTTTTCACTCAAAGGCATCCATTCATTTTACAAACTATTTTGTTTGTACCTGGTACACACCGGGCTTTGGGCCAAGCTCTGGGGCATAGTAACGAACGATACAGACCAGCAGAGCTCACAGTGGGGGAAACAGATACCCATCAAATCATCACTCATATATCACATAGGTAAGTCTAAACCACATTAACGGCCACAAAAGAAAAGCACAGGGTTTTTAGGTGGGTATATCAGGGTAATATGGTTAAGATTAAGGATTTAGTGACATCTGAGTTACAGAGATCTGAAAAATGAGCAAAAGTGACATAGGAAAGGAGGGAAGGCAACACAGCAGCATGTGCAAAGGCACTGAGGGAGGACAAATCAGAGCATGTCTAAGAAACTAAAAGAAGCTAAAGTGGGTGGAGCAGAGAGAGAGTGATTCAATAGGGTGAAGGGCAAGTCGAACCAGTCCTTGTGGTATCTGGGGAGTCTGGAGTTTATTCTAAGAGCCATGGGAAGCTACGGAAGGTGTAAGGAGAAGGCTGGCATTGTCATTCTTCCTCCTTTAGGCCGTCTCTCTCAGATCTTTCCTGCTAATTGCAGGCTCTTTCTAAAATAGCTTTTCTTCCACCACTCCTAGCTTAGAATCTGTCGATGGCTCTTCAAGGTGGATATGAAATCACATATCCTTAGCAGAAGTTTAAGGTCTTCATAATTAGTCAGAATTTGGAAGAATAAACAAACGACTGCGAGTTCGCTGGAAGTAATTGTTTGTTGCATTTCTTTTCTCGTCACTAATGTCATGCCACAAGCTCCTTTAGGGCAGAGGTCATGAAAACCTCCTTTTCTTATATTCTCAATAGTGGCCTGAGTATGGACCCTATTGTTGTTGTCATCATCATCATCAACATCATCACCATCATCATCATCATCACCATCATCATCAGGGCTTCCATGAATTAAGCTGCGATTACTGTGCTAAGTATTTTACATGATGTTTTGGTTAGCTGTTGCTGTGTAACAAAACAGCCTAAAATTATTGACTTTAAAATCACAACCATTTTTTCTTTTTTCATCCTCTTCACCCATTTTTCCCACCTCTGGCAACCACCAATTTAATCTCTGTATCTATGAGCCTGGCGTTTTGTTTTTCTGGTTTTTTTTGTTTTTTTAGATTCCACATATAAGAGAGATCATATGGTATTTGCCTTTCTCTGTCTGACTTATTTCGCTTAGCATAAATGCCCTCAAGATCCATCTATGTAGTTGCAAGATTTCCTTAGTTTTTTTGGCTACAATATATATATCACAATTTCTTTTTATTTAGCCATTGATAGACATTGAGATTTTTCCATGTCTTGGCTACTGGAAATAATACTGCAACGAACATGGCGCATATATCTTTTCAAGTTAGTGTTTTGTTTTCTTTGGATTAATACCCAGAAATGGAATTGCTGGATCATATGTTAGTTCTATTTTTTAATTTTTGAGCACTCTCCATACTGTTTTCCTAGTGGCTGCACCAATTTACATTCCTACCAACAGTGCCCAAAGGTTCTCTTTTCTCTACATCCTTGCCAACACTTGTTATTTCTTGTCTTTTTAATAATAGCCATTGTAACAGATGACATCTCATTGTGGTTTTGATTTGCATTTCCCTAATGATTAATAACGTCAAGCACCTTTTCATGTCCATTCATATCTTCTACCCATTTTTAAGCAGATTTTTTTTTTTTTTTTTGCTATTGAGTTGTATGAGTTCTTTATATTGAATATATGATTTGCAAATGTTTTCTCCTGTTTTATAGGCTGCCTTTTCATTTTGTTGATGATTTCCTTTGCTAGACAGAAGCTTTTTAGTTTGGTGTAGTTCCACTTTTTTATTTTTATTGCCTTTGCTTTTGGTGTCATATTCAAAAAATCATTACTAAGACCTATGTCAAGGAGCTTACTGCTTGTTTTCTTTTAGGAGTTTTATGGTTTCATGTCTTACAGTCAAGTCTTTAATCTATTTTGAGTTAATTTTTGTGTGTGTTGTGAGATAGTGGTCCAGCTTTATTCTTTTGCATGTGGCTGTCCAGTTTTCCTAACACCATTTATTGAAGAGACTGTCCTCTCTTCACTATATATTTTTGGCTCCTTTGTTGTAAGTTAATTGACCATATATGTGGGGTTTTTTTCTGGATCCTCTCTTCCATTCCATTGATTTCTGTGTCTGTTTTTTTGTTTGTTTTGTTTTGTTTTGTTTTTAATGACAATACCATACTATTTTAAGTACTAGAGCTTTGGAATATAGTTTAAAACCAGGGAGCATAATGCCTTCATCTTTGCTCTTTCTCAAGATCAGTTTGGCTATTTGGGGTCTTTCATGGTTCCATACAAATTTTAGGATTGGAATTTTGATGGATATTGCCTTGAATCATTAGATTGCTTTGGGTAGTATGGACATGTTAGCAATATTAATTCCTCAAATTCATAAGCACAGAATGTCTTTCCATTTATTTGTGTCTTCAAGTTATTTCATGAATGTCTTGTAGTTTTCATTATACAGGTTTTTTACCTCCTTGATTAAATGTATTCCCAGGAATTTTATTCTTTTGATGTAATTGTACATGGGATTGCTTCTTAATTTCTCTTTCTGATGATTTATTAGTGTATAACAATGCAACAAATTTTTATGTATCGATTTTGTATCCTGCAACTGTGCTGAATTCATTTATTAGTTCTAACAGTTTTTTGATTGAGTCTTTAGCTAGCTCACAATTCTGTGGATTGGTAATACAGGCTGGGCTCAGTTAGGCTATTCTTGTGCTGTTGACTGGTCTCTTCTAATGTGTCTGTGGTTAACTGCAGACAAGCAGCCTGTCTCTGCTTCTGGGGACTGACTGACTGTTAACTGGATCGATGAGAATGACCAATCCTATGTCTCTCATAATCCTTCAGGGTAGCTCGGGTTTCTTCATATGGTGGTATTGAGCTCCTAAATGGGGGAGGTAAACTCAGTCAAAGTAAAAAGGTATATTCAGCTAGCCAAATCAAGTTACAAGGCCATCCCAAATTCAGAGGAGAGGAGAAAAGAGACTCCACAAACTAGGAGGCATGGATATAGAAGACAGGGAAAATTGGGTCATTTTTGTAAACAATCTATCTCACAGTCATTTTCTCATTTCATCCTGAAAAAGGGAAAAGTCCCATTTTACAAATGAGGAGGCTAAGGCACAAAGAAAATAAACATCTTGCTCATGAAGCTAATAGTTAACAGACTTGAGATTCGAGCTCCACAGTTCATGACTCCACAGTCAACATGTGTTCTTAACTCATAGGATATACTGCCCACTCCTCCTCACTCCTTACTTATTCATAGAAAAGACTTGAGGGGGAGTGGCTCCATAGTGTAGTGGTTAGCACATCTGATTTACACGCAGAAGGTCCTGGGTTCACGCCCCAGTAGGTCCTGGGTTCACGCCCCAGTAGGTCCTGGGTTCACGCCCCAGGTGGAGCCATGGACCGTGCCCTGGGTGCACCAGGCCCTGGGTGCGGTAGGTGCCATGAACGCATGGGGAGAGATGCCCTGCCTTCAGAGATCCAGTTCTTTAAAAAAAGGGGAGATGGCAACATCTGTAGGTCAGGGGTGGAAGTGGGGAGGGGGCAGCATTAAAGAGGGGGGAAAAAAAGACTTAAAGAAGTATGTTTTCCATGAGGTCAGTTGTCTTCATCATCATTGTCATTATCGTCATCATATTAAACATCAATTATATGCAGACCCTATTCTAAGTGTTTTACATGTATTAACTCATTTATTCTCTCAACAGCTCTGTAAGATATATACTAATGATTCTCCCATATATTGTGGGTCAGGATTAGAAATTTCATGAGGGTTAGGACCATTGTACTCATTTTGATATTCCCCACAGTTAGCACTATGTCTGGCACACGGTGCATACACTCTTACCAAATGTTTGCTGAGTGAGTGAGTGAGTGAACAGATGCCCAAGGGAATGATCATTAGCCTAAGGTCACACAAAGGAACTAGACTCTCAGATCCCTGATCTCCTTCCCATGACAGCCTCATTATCTGAAACTCCTGCTCCTTCATTTCCTTAAAGTGGCTGAAAAAAGAACAAACGCAAGATTCAAGATGTGCTGCTCTATCTACCAGAATTTACTACCAAGCCAAAATAGCTCCAAAATGTACATCTGAGAATATTTGGAATTCACGTAGTACATGGAGAGAGCAGTGGGCCCAGAGTTCAAAAACCCAAATGTGTCACTCACCTGATGTTTGATCCTGGGCAAGTCACTCAGGTAAGACTTAACTTTCTTCATATGAAACACAGGGATGTAAATCTCTGCCTACATCCTAGGACCATGTCAAAGATCAGAGGAACTAATGGATACAAACTATTACAAATCAGAAGATTGTACCCAACTCAATCTATAGACCTCTCCAGCCAGGTTTACTCAACTCCACCAACTGTACCACCACCCCAGCCTCATTTACTTGCTCAAGGGAGACTTGGCCCCACTGCCAGCTCATCTCCTAACTACTAGGGGCTCAGCTTCCCACAGAGTACTGTCTGGGCTTTGGCATGGTCTCCCCTCACCCTCCACTGCAGGAACCACACTGCCCCAGTGTGCTGGTCAAACCCTACTGGAAATGCAGAGCCTCAAGTTTCTAGACTCAGAAGAAGTGCTGTGTCCTAGGGTGTCCATGCTGTGCCCTGGGTGTCGAATCTGGCTTCCCCAGTAGCTGTCCAAAGTGGTCAGACAAAACATTCAGGAGAGTTAAGGCTCCATGGGGTAAATTTGAACCAATGAAAGACAGGAGATGGAAACCGTTAGTGGATACATTCTCCTCCTTCTCTTCCCCTTCCTCTCTCATACATTCTTCCAAGCTGTTTCAGTTCCATATGACTTCTCTGGAGACATCACACGGCTGAGTGATCTATTATGCTTTCTGGTGCTGCTGTGACCAGCTCAGTATTGTTGCACTTTATGTTTGATTTCTCTCCTTCCTGTCCTCACTTTCCATTTTCCCCAATCTGTACTCCCCATTCTGACACTGCAATAAAACATCAGTACCTAAGCTTTGCCTCCAACTCTGTCATTCAGGCAACACAGCCTAAAATAAAGAGAAGAAATTGAGAAAGTTGTCTAATTGCAGCCCCTCAAAAACTCATAGGAGGACTAGTCATATCCCTAGTGTTGGTGAGGACATGGAGCAACTGGAACTCTCACACACTACTGGTAGGAATATCAAATGCAACAGTCATTTTGGAAAAACAGTTTGGCAGTTTCTTAAAAAGTTAAATATACATCTACCATATGGCCCAATCTTTCCACTCCAAAGTATTTATCTAAAAGAAAAAAAATGTCCACACAAAGACTTGTACACAAATGCTTATAGCAGTTTTATTTATTATATCCCCAAACTGGAAACAACTCAAATGTTCCTCAACTGGTGAATGTATAGACAAATGGTGGTGTATGCACACCATGGAATTCTACTCAGCAATAAAAATGAATGAACTATTGATACACCCAACATGGGCGAATTTCAAAATATGCTAAGTGAACAAAGCCAGACAAAGAGTACCTACTGTTTTATTCCACTTACATAAATTCTAGAACCTGCAAACTAATTTATAATGGCAGAAAGCAGATCAGGGTTACCTGGGGACAGTGGTGGATGAGGGACGAATTGCCAAGGGGCATGAGGAAGCTTTGGGGAGTGATGGGAATGTTTGTCACTTTGATTGTAGTAATAGTTTTATAGAAATACCTTAAAATATGTAAGAAAGAAAGAAAGAAAGAAAGAAAGAAAGAAAGAAAGAAAGAAAGAAAGAAAGAAAGAAAGAAAGAAAGAAAGAAAGAAAGAAAGAAAGAAACTAGGCCTGTAAGTGAACTCAACCAAATCCTTAGAGAAATGATAACTCCAATGCTATTTAAAGCATTTCAGTACATAGAAAAAAAAAGAACACTTTCAAATTCCTTTTATGAAACGAGTATACTTTGATACCAAAAACCTGACAAAAATAACATGCTAATGAAAAGTATGCTGCTCTACACACACTTGTGGAGTTATTATTAACTCTGTAAATCAGCTACACTGCATTCAACCTAGTTTCAAGATTTTTTTTGTCTTTGGTTTTCAGAAGTTTAATTATGATATCTCTTTGTGTGGATTTTTTGGGGTTATCCTGTTAGGGAAAATTAGCAACAAGATAAGATGGGGGGAGGAGACATATTGGTCTCTAAGACTGATGCCACCTGTTGGCATCAATGAGAGGGCTTCTAACAGGTGGAATCCAGAACCAGGAAAAGGAATTCAGACACCTATGTGTGGTCTCCTTGATGCCTCTCTTGGAACATCTCTCCTCACCCTGATCTACCCCTGCTCTCCATGCCCACGGTTCCCACCTTTGTTTGTATCTTCATCATCTCCTGTTTCTTTCTTAAAAAACAAACAAACAAAAAACCCCTAGCAGTCTCTGAGCCTCCTCCCCCTTCAGTCCATCCTCCACTACACACAAAAATCTAATTATGTCACGTATCTCTGATCCTCTGTTCACTTACTTGCACAGGCTCTGCTTCCTCATGGCCAACGGAACAGAGTGTAAATAGGTGCACAGCCCAATATCACAGCCTCATTCTCAACCCGCTTCTGGCTAACATTCCAATGTCGTTTATGCCTTTGTGTCTTTACAATGCCATTCCCTCTGCCTGGGTGGTCTTCCCTCCCTTTCACTGGTGATAAGCAGAAGTTCTGTTCCCCAGGCCTGACTTGTGCCTCCATTGTCCTGCTCAACATAGGACCTGACACCAAGCACTTGCCACCGAAGACTTGTAGGGAGAAAATGCTCTTTGTTTGGCTGGACTTGACCTATATCCCATATAATACAACTGTAATCATAAGTAAAGCATTTTCCTGAGTTCTGTTAGTCATTCTTGCAAACTGTCACACCTGAGGGGGTCATGAGAAACCCCAAAATTGCAGCTTGGTCAGAGTAGTGGGTGATCCATGCACTCTCAAAGTGTGGCTGCCATCTGAAGTGAAGGCAATCTTGTTGAGGGCTGTGCCATCAAACTGTGATAATTCTGGGTGGTTATGCCAGAACTGCATTGCAATATTGCAATAGGCATTAAAATCTCTAAGTGATAAAAGTACCTAAAAAGAAACCATATTCTTGTAATAGAATGGATGATTGAAATGAGAAAATAACATTTTGCAATCATCGCAGTAACAGATGATTCAGACAAGAACCATCAATGGATGCTAAAACTTGTAGGTGAAAATTTGATGAAGTAGAGAATATTTACATAGCCTCCAAGTATCACTGCACAAATTACTAATTACAAGGAAAAAGCAGTATCTTTACAGTGTAGAAACCTGGAAGATACCACTTAAACCAAGAGATAAAAGGTAACATTGCCAATAACGGGACAAAACGACATCAAGTGAAGGACACAGCACCATTTCAGTGGTGTTCCTATTAAAAGGCATTATCTGAGTTAATCAGGAGGAAACATCAGACAAACCCAAACTGGGGGACATTTTGTGAAACACCTGGCCTGTATTCCTCAAAATTGCTGAAGTCAAGAAAGACAAATAAAGGTTGAGGAACTATTGTAGATTAAAGAAAACTAAAGAGACATGAAAACTAAATACAATGCAGGATTCCATACTGTATACTGGACCAGAATAAAATTGCTGAAAAAAAAAATTATTGGGACAATTCGGCAATACTCAAACAATATTTATAGATTATGTAATATTATTATGTCAATGTTAATTGTGCTATGATTATGCAAATAAATGTCCTATTCTTAGAAAATATATACTGAATTATTTAGGTGTAAATGGGCATTATGTCTGTGATTTACTCTCAAATAATTATGAAAAGACAAAATCAAATATAGCAATATATAATATAACATGACATAAAATCTAAATAATATATATTAAATATAGAATATGTACCATATAATATATATGTGGATATACAGAGACGGAAAGAAAGAGAGAAAAGGATAAAGGAAATGGGGCCATATGTAGACAATTGGTGAATCTGGCTGAAGGGAATATGAAAATTCTTTGTATTATTCTTGCAACTTTTTATAGCTCGAAATTATTTAAAAATATAAATCTAAAAGAACTACATTTAATAGGATCCTATTTAATTTTTAAAATAGATGCATATATATTGATACATGTGTGCGTGTATATGTATTCAAAATAAAAGACTGCAAGGACATACAAAAAACGCTAACAGTTGCTGGTGGTGGGATTTAGGTTAACATTTTCTTTTCTGTTAACACTAGTTTCTCATTTTTCCTATAATGACTGTGAACTCTTCATAAAAAAAAAAAACAATGAAACAATAAATGTTGGACACATGATGAAAAAAATCACTCTTTAAACACCAAAAATATACCTGAAGAAAGTACAAATTACTCTTCTTTTTTTTTTTCTATTATCCATGTTGTATTCCTTTCGGCAAACCATGGTCATCTTTCCCCATGTTCGGGAGACCCCAGAGGCACATAGCACCCACACAGTCTTTTACAGGCTACTTCACAGTGCTGCTACAGCACCCCTGTGTTATGTGGGCACAGGCGTCCCAAGCTCAGACAGGAATCAAAAAAGGTCCTAGGAAGAGACTTGGAGCAGAAAAAGCTAGAAATTTAGAAATAGCAACGGACACAAATAAAAAAGTCCCAACAAAAGCCTGCTCTCTCTAGCCAAATGACCAGGAAAAGGGTAGCTTAGCAAGACAGAAAACTTTTAGACAATAACTGCTCTACTCCAGCTAAATACCACAGAAACCATACCAGGAAAGGGTAAAAGGGAGCTAGATTTTCACACAAGTGAGGCTGTAACAAAGTATCCCAATACCCCTGCTGAGGGTTGGTGGGAGGAGAGGTATCAGAGAAGGCCAAATTGGTATCTGGGGCTTTCATCTTCACTGCCCATGTCTTCCTGCCCCCACTGTGGTAAGAAGCCTGACTTCCACCTCCATCTGAAAGTAATAAGATACTTCTACTACTCCCCACTGGGGTGGTGTCAGGGGAGGTCTAGTGGAGAGACAGGACTTTCACCATCTCCCAAGCAGTAATGAGGAACCTCAGTAAATATGAAGGCTGAGTGGGAAATTTGGACTACTGTGTACTCCTGTCAATAATTAGGAGGTGCCTCACCAACCTTCCCCTGTGGAAAAGATGTTAAAGAAAGCCAGCCAAACAGAAAGTTTAAATAATACAAAAATAGGTCAGTTTCAGTAGAAAATCACTTGTTATATCAAGAACCAGGATGATTTCAAACTGAATGAATAAGAAACAATTAGTAGATGCTAACACCAAAACAACAGAGAAGTTAGAATTATCTGGCAAAGTTCTTAAAACGGCCATCATTAAAAATGCTTCAACAAGCAATTGTGAATAAGCTTGAAAATGAAATAAATAGCCTCAAACAAGAAACATAGGATATAAAAAACCAAATGAAAATTTTAGTACCTTAACTTTGAAACACCGAATAAATAACCGAAATAAAAAGTTCAGAAGATGAACTCGACAGTTGAATGGAGAGGGCAGGACAGAGAAAAAAAAGTCAGTGAACTGGAAGATAGAACAATGGAAATTACCCAATACAAACAACAGAAGGACAATAGACTGGAGCGGGAGGCGGTGGGTAGAAGAGAGCCCCAAGGACCTGTGGGACTATAACAGAAGATCTAACATTTGTGTCATCAGAGTTCCAGGAAAGAAGAAAGAGGGCGGGGCTGAAAAAGAAAACTACTAGAAGAAATAATGGGATACTGTGCACTTAAAACTTTGTTAAGAGGGTGTATCTCATGTTAAGCGTTCTTACTACAAAACAAACAAGTAAACAAACAAATCGACCAAAAAGGAGTACAAAGAAAATTTTGGAAGTGATGAGTGTTTTATTACCTTGATCGTAGTAATGGTAACATGAGTGTATACATATTTCCAAACTCACCAAATTATATACATTGATTATGTGCAGTTTTTTGTATATCAATTATACCTCAATAAAGCTGGAGGGAAAAAAGAGAAAATAACGGCTAAAAATTTCCCAAGATTGGCGAAAGAAACAAACCTATAGATTTAAGAAGCTTAGTGAATCTCATTATGAATTGGATAAATCCAAAGAAATCCACAATAAGACTCATCACAATTAAACTTATGAAAACTAAAAACGAAGAAAAATTTCTTGAAAGCAGAGAAAAATTATACCTTACCTACCTATAGAGGAAAAGGAATTTGAATGACAGCAGATTTCTCATCAGAAACTATGGAGGTCAAACCGAAGTGGTATGCCATTTTTCAAGAGCTGAAAGAAAATAGCTGTCAATCAGAATCCTATAACCATAAAAATATTCCTTAGGAATGAAGGGAAATCAAGACGTTCTCAGATGAAGGAAAAGTAAGAGAATTTGTTACCAGCATACGTACCCTGAAAGAATGGCTAAAGGAAGTCTTCTAAACAGAAAGAAAATTATTTTTTAAAAAACCTTTGGAATATCAGGAAAAAGGAAAACATAATCAGCAAACATATGTATAAATAAAACAGATTTTCTTTCTCTTGAGTTTCTTGAATTATGTTTGATAGTGGAAACAAAAATTATAGCACTGACTGCAATGGTTCCACATGTATGTAGAAGAAACATTGAGAGCAGTTATATTATAAACAGGTGAGGGCAAAGGGACATAAAGAGTGCTGAGTTTTCTATACTTCAATTGGTAAATGATGACATCAATAAACTGATAAGTTATGTATGTATAATTTATTTTTAAAGGGATGTCAACTTTTATTTTTCCTCCTTTTCACAAAACAAAGTAGAAGAAATAATACAAGATTAAAATCACAAAAGCAATTAGATTGGTAGAACACGTATACACACACACGCATGCACACACACACACACATACATGTACACACACTATCCAGATAAGAAGACAGGCTTATTTACAATGAGGGAACACATGTAAATTAGTTTGTGGTTTTCATATGAAACATTTTTTTAAAAAATCAAACATATACTACGTGGGTGCCATGGTTTACAACAATATTGAAAGGGAGGAAATAATAGTTATTTAGGAACAGATATTTAGGAACAGATATTTTGTTAATTTATTGCACTAATGCTGTAAAACACAAGGTCCAGGTTTTACAGCATTAGTGCAATAAATTAACAAAATTATATTATAGCTAGTTAATCAGAATTTAAGAATTGTTCCCAAATATGTTACATTTTCAGCCCTCAGAGGTTCATTCCTAGAGATTTCAACTACTCTAAGTTTCTAGCTACTAAGAGGGAAAATGATTCTAATACACTTTCCAAGGAGTTACAAAATCTCTGTAGACCTAAGGCTATCTATCATCTCCACAAGTCTGCTCTCACCAAGAGCCTTGCATTCAGAGAACTATCCAGGGAAAAAATGTCAGATGCCAACATAGTCACTACCTCCTAGGCCAAATCGATGGGGACCAACCAAAGCAGCCAACATGACCATAAAATGAGAATCTTGAGGCTTACCTTTAAACGCTTATTCTGGTCTTGAAAAATTAGTAGGATAAGATTATTTTCTATGGAATCTTGATGAAACACAGAAAGACTTTTGTCCTTTACTGGCTCATCTTGGGGTGAAAGTTACAGACATTTATGTATTTTAGTTTCAGTCAGCTGAAAACCTGAAATTAAAAGTATGCTAAAAATTCTAAAACCAAACTTTTGAAAGACTCCTATTAAAAAGCCTCTAAGTACTTACTAACTTGAAGTCTAAGTGTGAGGGGACAAGAGCTCTGAGCCTGTCACATTGCCTGTTTGGGAGGAAGGATCAATGTTTCCTACAAATTGCTCAGTTTTGCACAAGGGAGAAACCAACACATACGGGGGCCTGGAATTAGTTTGATTTTATTCTATGAGGATTCTTCTCCCATAGTGTAGAAATAGAATGAGGAATGAATCTTAATTGGTTTCTTTATCAGAAGTGGTAAACTTGGTTTCTATATTTATGAAGCCAGACAGTTTTTTAAGTGGTCTGTGGAAGCAGACAATAGAACCAACTTCCTATAGCCACAGTACACTCAACTCAAACAATTATCCAAAGTCATTGTTAAATGTACTAAAGGATAAAGCTCGCCACTATATTATTTTAAAGGAAGGTGATTAAAAGTAAGAATTCGATGAACCCAGGGTGACAAAATTCAAAACAAGTCATAGTCACAAATCAGTTGTCCATGTAAGACCAACTGATGACAATGCACCCAGCTACAGTTGATATGAAGACACTGTGCATAAAGCTTTATATGGTTTGTATGAATTACCAGTAACTAAGGGTATCCAAATAGCATAACAGAAACTGTTCCCAAGGACAGTGTATATGCCATTAATTACACTGAGTAAAGCTGAAGTATTCGTTTTTCTTTTGGTTTGAGAAGCTTGTTTATCTCCCTTTGGGCTATTCCAATGTACCTCAAAATGATTCCATATTAGCTTAGTCTGGGAAGCAACAGTAAGGAAGTCGCTGTCAGGTGGGTGAGAAGGTTGCGGACTTGCTGCTCCACCCAAGCAACTGCAGCAAGAGTAATGATCATGGTCACAAAGTACATTGTCGGCTTTTCTTCCCTTCATGTGAAGACACATTTCCGCCAGCTCTCCGTCAAGTTTTTACTAGATTACTGCACATTTCATGGAATCTTTGCTGTTACTCAGTGATCCATTTATTGGAATTAAAAATTCTAGATGCTAGAATGGGAACAAGGTAGTCGGCCAAGTGCAAACATATAGCAAAACTGGAAACTCTGGACAGAACAAGATCTAGATTGTAGATAGTCAGAAACACCAAAGAAACCACACTCGTGATGGCAGGTGGAAAGGCTCTTTCCCATTGGAGGATTTTATCAGCCATCAGCATCACTTCTCCCCATCCTGCAGCTGCTCTTCTAGACTTGTGTCTCTGCAGCCAGCAGGTTGGTGCTGCGATTATCTCCCTCCCTACCATCCTGGAGGTGCCGTCCCAGTGAGCGCAAGCCGCCCTCAAAACCCACTTTCCTCTGAGACTCACGTGGTGACCCAAGTGCTATACATACAATTTAATACCTAGAGCAATCACTAAAAAATCCATAAAAGATATATTCTCAGAAACCCTACTGATAAATCAAAACTAAATTCTAAAAACTGGCAAGCAGAAAAAAGAAAACGAAAAAAATTGAGAGAAACAGAGAGAAATAAACAGAACTTTAAAAAATAAAATGGCAGACCTAAGCCATGTAATACAAACATTTACATTAAATTTAAATGGCCTAACTATACCAATTAACAGACAGAGATTGGCAGAGTGGATTAAAAAATATGAACAAACTCTATGCAGTCTGCAAGAAACTCACTTCATATATAATGATACAGACAGGTTGAAAATAAAAAGATAGAAAAAGATACATCATGTAAGCATTACTTAAAACAGAGTGTCTATATTAATACCCAGTAAAGTGACCCCAGAGAAAAGGAACTTATCAGAGACAGAGTAAGACATTATATAATGATAAAAGAATTAATCCACCAAGAAGACATAGCAATTATAAATATGTATGCACCAAATAAGAGCTGCAAAATATATTTTTAAAAACCTGATAAAACTGAAAGGAGAAACAGACAAACCCATAATTATAGTTGGAGACTTCAACATTCCTCTTTCAGCAATTGATAGAACAACTAAACAAAAAATCAGCAAAGATAGAGAAAAACACAATGCCATCAACTAACTCTCCGTCACCACCACCAGCAAAATTCATATTATTTTCAAGTGTCAATGGAACATATAGCAAGATAAACTGTATCTTGGGCCACATAAAATCCCAACAAATTTAAAAGAATTGAAATTACACAGATTACAAAGGAATCAAACCAGAAATCGATAACAGGAAAATAACGTGAAAATCCCCAAACATTTGGAAACTAAAAAACACACTCCGAAGTAATCCATGGGTTAAAGAGGAAGTCTCAAAGGAAATAAAAAATACATTGAACTGCATGAAAAAATACAACATATTGAAATTTATGGGAAACAGCTAACAGTGCCGAGAAGGAAATTTAAAGCATTAAATGCATATGATATAAAAGACAAAAAGTCTCGAATCAATAATCTAAGCTTCCATATCAAGAACTTAGAAAAAGAAGAGTGAAATAAACTCAGAGGAAATAGAAAGACTAAATTAATAAGTAGTAGACATCAATGAGTTAAAAATAGAGAAAATCTGTATCACGCTTCCTGATTTTAAACTATATTGCAAAGCTCTAGTAATTAAAACAGTGTGGTATTGTCATAAAAACATACACATAGATCAATGCAATAGAATAGAGAGCCCAAAAATAAATCCACACATATACGGTCAATTAATTTACAACAAAGGAGCCAAGAATATGGGTCCATTAATTTACAATTAATTTAAAGGAGCCAAGAATATGCAATGAGGAAAGGACAGTCTCTTTAATAAATGGTGTTGGGAAAACTGGATAGCCATATGCAAAAAAAAATGAAAGTGAACCATTTTCTTACACCATACACAAAAATTAACTCAAAATAGATTAAAGACTTGAACATAAGACATGAAACCATAAAACTCCTAGAAGAAAACATAGGCAGTAAGCTCTTTGACATAGGCCTTGGTGATGAATTTTGAATTTGAGGTGAAAAGCAAAAATAAACAAGTTGGACTACAACTGAAAAACTCTGCCCAGCAAAGGAAACTACCGACACAATGAAAAAACAACCTATGGAATGGGGGAAAATATTTTCAAATCATATATCTGATGAGGGACCGATATCCAAAATATATGAAGAACTCACACAACTTAACAGAACAAAAACCCCACAAACAATCTGATTAAAAATGAGCAGAGGAACTAAAAAGACTTTTCCCAAAGAAGACATACAAATGGCCAACAGATACAAGAAAAATCGCTCAACATGACTAATGATCAGGAAAATGCAAACTAAAACCACAATGAGATTTCACCTCATACCTGGTAGAATGGCTGTGATCAAAAGACAAGAGATAACAAGTGTTGGAGAAAAGAGAACTCTTGTGCAGTCTTGGTGGGAATATAAATTGGTGCAACCAATATGGAAAGCATTATGAAGGTTTCTCAAAATATTAAAAATAGAACTATCACATGACCTAGCAATTCCACTTCTGAGTATATATCTGAAGGAAATGAAATCACTCTCAAAAAGATATATGTACTCCCATGCTCATTACAGCATTATTTATAATAACCAAGACATGGGAACGACCTAAGTCTCCACTGATGGATTAATGGATTTAAAAAGTGTGATATTTATTAAAAAGTGTGAGATATATATACACACATGCAGATAAACACACAATGGAATATTATTTGGCCACAAAAAAGAAAGAAATCTTGCTATTTGTGAAACCATGATGGATCTTGAGGGCATTATACTAAGTGAAATAAGTCAAAGACAAATACCATATGATCTCACTTATATTGGAATCTAAAAAAACCCAAACTCATAAAAACAGAAATACATTGGTAGTTGCCAGAGTTCAGGGGTGGTAAGGTGGGGGAAATGAATGAAGGTGGTCAAAAGGTACAAACTCCCAGTTATAAGATTAATAATCTGGGGATCTAATGTACAGCATGGTGACTATAGTTAACAATACTGTGTTGCATATTTGAAAATTCCTAGTAGAGGCAATCTGAAAAGTTTTCATCATGAGAAAAAAATTGTAACTATGCGAGGTGATAGATGTTAACTAAACTTACTGTAGTACACATTTCATAATATGTCTGTATATCGAATCATTCTGTTGTATACCTTAAAGTAATACAATGTTATATGCCAATTATATCTTAATAAAACCGGAGGTATTAATAAATAGAGAAAATCAACAACAAAAAAATCTGCTTCTTTGAAGGAGAAAAATGAAATTGCAAGACTGATGGGAAAAAAAAGAAAAGACACAAATTACCAACATCAGGAACGAAATAGAAGATATTCCTACATACCCTGAACACATCAAAAGAATAATAAGGCAATAGTGCAAATAGTGTGCATGTGCAAATTAGACAATGGACTGATTTCTCAAAAAAAAACAAACTACACAAACTCACTCAATATGGAATAGGTAATTTAAATAGCACTATAACTATAAAGGAAATCAAATTTATCATTTAAAAAACTGTCAGAAAAGAAATCTCCAGGCCTAGATAGTTTCACTGAAGAATCTACCAAACATTCAAAGAATAAGCACCAATTCTACACAATCTCTTCCAAAAAAAGAAGAGGAGTGTATCAGTCAGGATTTAATCACTGGAACACAATCAGTAAGATATATATTAAACACACAAAAGTATTTATTGCAAGGAATGGGCCTATTGTGGTGGCTGGATGACTAGGCACTCTGAAATCCATAGAATATATAGTCAGAAAGAGCTGACTGAACCTCTTGGCCACAACATGAAGCTGCAGTCCATAAGCAGAATTTCAGGAAAATTTCAGAGAATTTCAGGAAACTTTCAGTTCTGCTTGTAAGACATTGCAGTTTAGTGAATTAGGGCCACCCAGATAATCTAGGGTAATCTCTTTTACTTAAAATCAACTGGTTATGGGCTCCCGTAGGATATATATATGGATTTATTAAAAGGAATTGACTTATGCAAGTGTGGTGACTGTCTAGGCAAGTCATGAAATCTGTAGGGCAGGCTGTCAGGACTCCTGGGCATGAACTGAAAGCTGCAGTCCACAGGCAGAATTTCTTCTCCCTCAAGGAAACCTCAATTCTACTCTTAAGGCCTTTCAAATGATAGCAGAAGGCTGTTATAGATTATCTAGGATAATTTCCTTAATTTAAAGTCATCTGATTATGAATGTTGATCACATCTACAAAATACCTTCATAGCAACATCTAGTATTTCATTGAATAGCTGGAGACTGCAGCCTAACCAAGTTGACACATAAAACTAATCACAAGGAAAGAACATTTCCCAATTCATTTTTTTAAAGCTGGTGTAACCCTGATATTAAACCACCCAAAGACAGTACAAAAATGTCCTGGGAAGAGCAGGAGCCCCGTGGAGCTGGACTCCAACCATCCAGCAGCCTCAAGATCAGGGTCACATTTTTCACCTGAACATTTGGCTGCCTAGTTTCCATTTCATGGAGGAAAATTCAGCACACTATGTTAGTTTCAAATTACTTGTGCCTAGTTTTTGAACTCCATGCTATGAATAAGAGGGCTCCCGTGTGTATGTGTGTGTGTGTGTGTGTGTTCATGTACTCATTCATTCATTTTAGTTAACATCATGCTAAGCTTGTCATGCACTGGATAAAGGAATTTAGACGTGAGACTGTTTTATCTTCCCAATAATTTGACACAGTGGATCCTTTGACCTTATTTATAAGTGAGGAAACTGATGAACAGTGAAATTATATCAATAGGCCTGAGAATGCTCAGCTGGTGTGTTTTTATTTGACCTGAAACCCTGTCTTCTTCAACTCTGCACCAGAGTTTCATTCCAGCGCTATAAACAGCCACCTGAACTTGGGAACCTAGGAATTTTGTCAGGTCCAAGTTCCTTGAATCTCTGGGAAAGGTGCCCAGAGCTTTAAGTTGGCCAAGAAACATTGTTGGTAATCTAGCTGCCCCAAGATTCTCAGTCTTGTCCACCTCTAGGCCTTTGCTCATGATATTTCCTCCTACTTTCCAAGGACTAGGCAGTGGTAAGAGTGCAGACTCCGGAATCAGTCGAAATCCCAGTTGTGTGGCCTGAGTCAGGTGGCTTCACCTCACTAGACTGACAACTTATCTGCTCTCAGTCCGTGTGGTTGGGTGAGTTAACTCAATGAGAGTCCGTGTGGTTGGGTGAGTTAACTCAGTCCATGTGGTTGGGTGAGTTAATTCATGGTTTAGGGATTGACTCAGTGATGAGCATGTGACTCAACCCAGGCCAATCAGAGTCAATCCTGTGACTTTTGCTGGCACTGTTGAGAAAGGATGCCCTCTTTCTGTTAAGGCTACTAGCAGATATAATGTTAGCCTGGAGCTGCCGGGGGCACCTTGGCCACATGACAGAGAAGGACCTACTTAATATAAAAGCCAACTTAGGAGAAAGTGGAGCCAAGACATGGAGAGAGACTAATTTCTGACAATATCCTTTGAGGCTCTGGATCCAGCCATGTCCCCATAAGTTTCTACTTACACACTACCCTTGACACACAGCTCATCACCTTCCAATGTAGCCCTTTTTGTTTCTGAGCTGAAACCTACCTCCTGGAACCTGCAGCAATTGGTCTAGTTCCACCAATCTAATGGCAAATGGAGATTGTTTCAAATTCCAGCTCTGGCATTTACTCTTCAAATCTCAATTTAAAATTGGAATGAATTTAATGCAATCCCCATCAAAATCCCATTGGCATTTTTTAAAGAAATAGAACAAAAAATCATCAGATTTGTATGGAAACACAAAAGACCCCGAATTGCCAAAGTCATCCTGAGAAAAAAGAACAAGGCTGGAGGCATCTCTCTACCTGACTTCAAATTATACTACAAAGTGACAGTCATCAAAATAGCATGGTATTGGCAGCAAAACAGACACACAGACCAGTGGAACAGAATTGAGAGTCCTGAAGGAAACCCATATTTATATGGGCAAATAATTTTTGACAAAACATACAGTGGAGAAAGGAAAGAGACTTTCCTTTCCAAAAACATACAGTGGAGAAAGGAAAGTCTCTTCAATAAATGGTGCTGGGAAAACTGTAAAGCCACCTGCAAAAGAATGAAACTAGACTGTTGTCTATCACCACACACCAAAATTAACTCAAAATGGATTAAGGACCTGAATATAAGACCTGAAA
>NW_006432447.1:753262-779592 GCF_000325575.1 Pteropus alecto
CCAAAGTGTCCTATACTAGATGATTGGATAAAGAAGCTGTGGTAAATATACACAATGGAATATTACTCAGCTATAAGAAGAGATAAAATACTGCCATTTGCAACAACATGAATGGACCTTGAAATAATCATACTAAGTGAAATAAGCCTGACAGAAAAGGTTGAAAATCACATGACATCACTTATATGTGGGATATAAACCTAAAAGTAACAAATGAACAGGACAAACAAACAGAGACTCATGGACATGGACAAAGGACTCGTGGTTAACAGAGGGGAGTGGGGAGGGGAGAGGGGGAAAAAATAAAAAAATAAATTGTTAAAAATAATAATTAAAAAATAAAACAAAATAAATAAATAAAAATAAATAAAACAAGTGAAAATATTAAAAATAAATAAATAAATAAAATTAGAATGATGCCTATGACAGAGGGATTTTATGGGAATGAAAGAGCTTTTACAAGTGCTTTGATTTTGTTATCTTGTGATATCATCACTGTTATTTTTGTTACCAGATTGCAAGGCCCGAGGCAGCAGGGACCTTGCTTTATTCAACTCAAATTCCCCAGCACCCAGCAGTGGATGGCACAGCGTAGGTGCTCAATTAACGTCTGCCGAAATAAATTGTAAGTACCTTTCGAGCTCTCACCTATAGTGAGCTATGTGGGGACAGCTGCTCTGACATCCTCATCTTCTTCCTGTCCCTGCTCTCATCCTCACGATTTCTTTACATAACACAAGTGGTTTTCCTTCTAAAAAAATGTACTAACTCAATTATTCTGTGAAAATTTATCAGTTACAACCAAAGGAATGAAAATAAGCTCCCAGGGTACAAAAAACCCAGATGTTTGGGGTTAGTTTTTTAACACAATACTCAACTATTTTACTTATTTGATGTTTTTCTCAAGAAATTAAAAAAAAAAACCAATCTGCCCTAAAATTTGGAAATGAGATCCCTTTCTCACAGTGTCTCTTGCTCTCTGTTGGGAGTGATGTGGGTATGCTTGGCAGTCACGATGGGCTGCTGAAATGGGACAAGCAGGTAATGGGAAACAGCTGCTTGGCCTGTGCTGTCTCTAAGCTCCAAATTGGTGACGAGGTGCCGCAGACAAAAGACAGGCAGTTATGGTTTGGGTGGAGGCCCCACAAGCAGCGATTAACTCATCTTGCCAAGTTCGCCAGGCGAAGCAGAGTCTGCTCAGCTGGCCACAATGCACCGGGCAGCATTCCCTGCACAGACACTGTCTCTGTCTTTAGACCAGTGTGCACCCAGAGAGATGAGCCCACCAGCCAAGCTGCGGCCCCCTCTCTCTGATGCTGAAGAACAGGGACTGATGCTAAGGGAAGGCCTCACCTTCCTCTGTGTCCTGCAGTGACTTCATATCTCTACTCCTGACACTATCCCACATGGCAGCTGTAATAACTTTCCGAAAACATCAATTAGATCAGGGATCCGCAAACTACCCTATAAAGTATTTTATACTTTACAGATTTTAGGCTATAAAGAGTATTTTAGGCTTTGTGGGTCAGGTAGTCTCTATTGCAATTACTCAGCTCTCCCGTGAAAGCAGCCATCAACATGTAAATGATATGCAGCAAGACTGGGTTCCAATAGAGCTTTATTTACAAAAAACAGGTGGCAGGCTGGTTTTGGCCCATGGGCTGTAGTTTGTCTCTCATTTGTGCCTCTGTTCAAAACCTTGTAATGGTCCTCATCGCCACAGAGTGAAGCCCAAATTCCTAGCTGTGGGCATCAAGGCCAGGGCTGGCCCCTGACACCTCTTCACCTTCGTCTGGGGCTCAAGTCCTCACTCACCACCCTGCACTCTCAAGCTCATTCCTGCCTCAAGGCCTTTGCATTTGCTTTCTTCTGCCTAGAACACTCCCTTTATCCCTACTTCACATTTTCACATGACTCACTCACTCTCACTATTTAGGTCTCAGCACAGATATCACTTCCTCGGAAAGGCCCCTCTTTCAACCCTCTTAAGTGACCACTACCTCCCTTCCTAGTCACTCTTTATCATAGCAGCCTGTTTTATTTTCCGCATAGCACTCATTACGGTTTGAACTGATCTCTTTTCTTCATTTGTTTACCTTGTCATTGTCCCTCTCTCCCAGAAGCGTCAGGAGGGTAGGGAGGCTTACCCCCAGTGCCTTATACCCATGGAGTTGGAGTGCAGCACATATTTGGAGAATGAATAAATAAATGAGTGAACATATACTTCAGTAGCCTCCTAATGATGTCCCTCATCCTCTCGTTCCCTCCATCCCATTAGCCACTCTGCTGACATATACACCTTTGAAAAATGAATATCAGATCATGGTCTGTCATTGTTTTAAACTCACTAATGACTTCTCATTGCTCAAAATCCAAACTCCTCACTATTACCCCAAAAGGCCTTGCAAAAACAGATGCCTGCCTGCCTCTCCCAGCCCATCTCTCCCATTCTAAAGAGCAGGCTGCCTGGAGGGTCGATTGATGTGACCCCAAAGGACATCACTTGGCAATGGAGGTGTTTTTGCATTGATATCAGAAATGGGTTATGTTCCAGGAATTCACTTTGAATAAAAGAATGAGGCCATGAACACCTGACTCATGAGCGACTGGGAAGTCATCCAGTTTCCTCAAATCACCCCACCCAGGTCAGGCTCTCTCCTGTGACATACTCTGTAGAAAGAGAGAACATAATCTCTTCAGACTGATGTCAAAACCTAATGGAACATAGAGCTTTCAGTGCTGTTTCTGGCCTAACTGAAAACTACATGCAAATCAAAATGAAAAAGATTAAGAGTGGAGCCATTAAGAGAATAAGTAAGTAGAGTGGGTAGTATTAGAGCTGTGGACTCCTTATACAACCATATAACTTACACTGCTTTCTCCACTGCTGCAATTCAACTAGATGAAATTCTGCAGCAAAGATAAGATCATGTGGACAGCCCACATGGGTATGATACAGCTTACTGCTTAGGCTATATTGAGATGAAAGATTAGAAAGCTGACACTTTATGGCTTCTTCATAAATGGCCCTAGAGAGTAATATCAAAGGTCTAAAAGTAGTACAGATTCTCTAACTGGTGTTATATAAAGTAGGTAATCAAAGCTAGGAGAATATCTATTTTTTTTTCACAGGAGTTAACAAAGTTATTTTCATTTTAGGTGTGTGTGTGGTGGGGGAATAACCTTAAGCAGTTCTGTTTTTCTGAATTGACTTTCCTGAACAGGTGCTCACTGGTACTCTACAGTGCACTGTTATCAGCATGATACAATAAACACCGGACTTCTGGGCATTTTTAAAGCCAGGACAATGAACCAGGCTGTCAGGCTTATAAAAGCAACCACTTAGCATCTCTTTGATCTGCCAGTCCTATTTGATCTTATTTCTACTTTTTCTCATCTCCTGAATTGTGAATTCTTATCTCACTGCCCTGAATTCCTCCCTCTTTCCAATTATCTCTGGATTTGGCCATTTCCTAACAGTTGGGTGCTGGCCCACCTTGCTCACCCATTTCCCCTTTGTTCTACTGTCTCCCATGACCCTGAGTGGTGCCCAGTAGATAAGCCTTGGCCCCCGCCTCTGAGCAGTGAGAAGAGGTACTGTGCTAGATTGTAATGATATATCACGGAGAACAGAACAGACACAGTCTCCCTGCTCAATGCATTTGCAACCTCTCCTACAACGACCCATCCATCTGTTACCCTCCTCTACCAGAACACCTCCAAGGCCAGGAAACTCTTGACTTCCTAGGACTGTCTTTTTCATTTTCTGACAACTTTATCAGAAAGCTTGAGCTGTCAACAAGCTTGAGAGCTGCCCTGAAGTCATCTGTTTTCTGCAGGGTGCTGACGGTGTGTGGTGTGAACTCCAAAGCAGCTGTCAACGTACATTCTGCCTATCACTTGCAAGACCAGTGCTGGAGCATGCGACATAAATTAATCACTTCCACTTCTCACCAGTGTGGGCTCCTTGTGCTTTTTCTGCCTCTGGTCATTCATGCTCAGCAGATAACTGATAGCCATAACACTGTTGGGAACATGGGCACCGTTCTGGGAGGGCCAGATATAGCTCGTTATCATTTCAGTTACAGTGTGTGGGCTCATTGAGAAGTTAGGGGACACTTTATCAATGAGGAAGGCTGTCCCTCTGGCATTGGGTTTTGCGCGAAGGAATGGAGGTGAAGATGAAGGTTGCTGAGATAGCAGGGCCTTCTTATCTGACATGTTTTCCCAGTGAGGTCAAACATCAGTGCCATGGCCATCTTCCCAGGTGGAAATAAACCATAGATTGCCAGAGGTGAAAGACGTCAGAGGGTTTTACAGAAGAAAAAAATGAAACCCTGCAAGAGGACAGGACTTCTATGGCCATGTCACCCTGAACTTGCCCAATCTCGTCTGATCGCGGAAACCAAGCAGGGTCAGCCCAGTTAGTACTTGGATGGAAGACCACCTAGGAAGACCAAGTGCTGTAGGTATATATATATATATATAAAAAAAGGATAAGACTTGCCCAAGGTCCTACAGGGAGACAGTGTCAAGACTCAGATCTATAAGAAAAAGAAGAGCCCCTTTGCCCTCTGCTAGCATGATCAGGCTTTGAGAAGGAGGAGCAGCATTTCTGAGGGTCTGAATGCTTCACTTTGCTGCCTTAAAAACATACAAAGAGGTCAATAGGGTGTCAGGAATGAGCTATTTTTTTAGAATCCCAGTTGAAACATGGCTTTTCATTTATATCAAATGTCTGTATTTTTAAAAATAATTTCACTCATTTCCAGTTTTATATTTGCTTGTGTACATATGAAAAATAAAATGATAATGATAAGTATTAGTCCCATTAGAAGAATGTTGCTAACTATTAAATGATGATAGTTTTATATCAGTGGCATTACATGATTTAAATAGAAAATTGGTTAGTTCCAACAATGCTGAGTTTTTAATCCAATTCATTGAAGTTCATTCAGTCAAAGGTAATACGTCTGACATTATCATGAAGTCTATTGTAAAGTTTAAAGTTTAACTCTAAAGAAAAAATCATTTGTTTTCGAGATGATAACATGCATAAAAATTTTATTGGAGCACAGCATCAAGATTAAACAATGTTCTTACTAAATAAAAATTAATAAAATAAAAAGCCTAATGGGCAGAAATGTACTTAGAATTAATTGTGGTACACACATACATCATAATTGTCTCTAAAACAAGCTACAATATTAAATATATGAATTATACGCTCCCATAGAGTAAGAAAACTACAAAATATTTTCATGACAAAACAAATGATAAACAAAACAAACGAAAGAATCCCGGTTCACAACACTAATTACTAGAACAGTTCCTCAAGGTATCCCTGAGATCCACATCAGAAGGAAGATAAATTCACCTACTCATTGCTTTAGCCTATAAATATTTATTGAGCACAGCCTCATTCATTCCTTTAGCAGGCCCCATTCCAGGAATGGGGGTTACAGAAGTGAACCAGCTCTCGCTTTCATGGAACTCAAATTCTAGTTAAGGGAGAAGAACAATAAATAAGAATATAGAATGTAGAGAATATAGCATATATAGAATATAGAGAAAATAAAGTATTGAATAAAGAAAATGTTAGATAGTGACAGGTGCTCTGAAAAAATTATAAAGCATATTAATAATAAAGCATAGGAATTTCCAAGGACAGGGGTTGCTGTTGGCATAGGGAGGTCAAGGAAGGTATTGCAGAGAAGTTGACCATTGAGCAGAAATCTGAAAAAACAAAGGAGGAAGCCTTGGGGGCATCTATGGGGAGTACTGCAGGCAGAAAACAAACAGCACAAAGGCCTTGAGGCAGGAGTAAGCTTGGCATATTTAAGGAACATCAGAGAAACCTGTGGGCCTGGAACCAATGCAGAGAGAAAGGGAGCAGGAGATGAGGGGAGAGAAATAGGTGAAGATCACGTAGGGCCTTGTGCACTGTGGTTGGGACTCCAGATTCATTGTGAGTAGATGAGAGTCACTGGAGTTTTTTGAGCCAAGACCGGGCTCACCTTTTTAAAGACCACTTGGCTGCAGATTTGAGAAAGGACTGTAGGAAGGCAAGGGCAGAAGCAGGGAGACTAATTCTTACAATGCTGATGGATTAGATGTAGGGAGGAGTCGAAAGGAACCCCAAGGCTTTCGGACTGAGCTAGTGGACAGACGGAGTTGCCGTTTACTGAGGTGGGGAAAAGAGCAGGGGGAGCAGGAGGGGAGAAGAGAGAACTGGGAGTTTAATGTGGGACATTTAAATTTCCATATCTACGATTATCTAAGGGGAGATGGCAAGAAGGCAGTTGAATATAGAATGTGGAATCCAGGGAGGAGGCCCTAGCTGTCAATCTACAGGAGGCGTTTAAAACCTTCTACATGAGATAGGACAAGATCGCCAAGGGGATGAGTGTGGCGAGAGAAGAGGAGTGGTGTTCTGGAAGGAGAAGAAAGTGCTTCAAGAAAAAGGGTTTCAACAACAGCATGCACTGCTGCTGCTTAGTCAAGAAAAAATGAGGAGTGACCATTGACCACGGGATTTAGCAACTTGGAAGTCATTATTGGCCTTTGGACAGCTTCGGCGATGTAACGGGTGCAAAAGCCTGATTTTGAGACTGGGAGGAGAGCAATTGGAGACAAGAGGTGAGAACAGTTCTTCTGAAGACTTTTGCTCTCAAGAGGAGCAGAGAAACAAGATACTAGCTAGAGAAAGTTATAGAGTCAAGAGAAAAGAGTTTTCAAAGTTCCTGGAAATTCTGCCCCTCCTCACCCCCACGTCCCCATCACCAGGAGTGAAGTCCAGGCCGCAGAGCTCTGTGTGTTCCTGGCAGGGCCCCCTCCCTCCCTCTGAACACTCAGAGGCTCTCCACTAGCATCCATGTGTTTTGGAGATCAAAGCTTGTTTCAACATTTCTGTGTGGTTTAGTTAAAAGGAAGATATTAATCAGATAAATACACCAATAAATATACCAAGATAACTTATTATAAGCAGAAAATGGAAAAGTAAATACCCTCTTAAAGGGAATAATAGAGGGAAATGGTTTATATTAGGGGACTTAAAGAAGGCCTTTCTGAAGGAATAGCTTTAAATCGAAAATCTGAAGGATGAGTAATAATTCACCAAATGATGAATGATAGAAAGAACATTGCAGGTAGACGAGCGTGTGCAAAGCTTCTGAAAGGGGACATGGCATAGCATATTCTAAAAACTAGAAGAAGGCTCGTGAGACTGGGTCCAGTAATTGAGGAGCACAGGGACCTTAGGGGAGAGCAGAGAGGCTGGGGTCAGATTTTGCAGGGTCCTGTAGACTGTGTTAAAGAGGCTTTAGTGTTTGTTTTTCATTCTAAGTAAAATGGTCAGCCAATCAATGAGTAAGTCATTATGTCCCACTATTTTTATGCTTCAAATGAAAGGAAAACAGTCAGATGCAAGACGCTAAGCTTCCTTGAGGGAAGGAGGACAGACACAGTGTGTCGTAGCCTGGGCTCCCCAAGAAGCAGATCTTGAGTCGAGGATTGGAGGGCAAGTAGTTTATTTTATGCCAGGAAGCATTAGCAAGGGAGTGGGAACTGAGAGAGAGAAGGAGCCAATAAGGCAGATGCTATCACACAAGTTACCACTGTGGGCATCTGGAGCTTATTCCACTGGGGACTCAGAGCCAGCATAGAATATAGTGATATACTGATATCTTCAATGATATCCTACTCAAGGGGGTAGTGATTGAGGGCAGCTATTGGGGATAAGGCATTAATGCTCTGGCACTTCTAGACTGCCCTGCTTGTGGTTAGAGCAGCCTCCAGCAGCCAGAGAAAGCCCTCAGGTAGAGATACAGGTGCTGGCAGATAGAAGTCAGGTCAGCTTGAACTAAAATGGTATGACCTGAGGAAGTATGGGTGGAGCACTGATGCCTTATATTAAGCCTACTCACTCTTGATACTGATTCTTCTAGGTGGTTGCCAGTTACACTTTCCATGAAGAAGACAAGAAAGAGGATTTATGGAATAAGCTACAGGCCCCACTTCTGCAATTGGCTTAAAGGTCACAATTAGTGTTCATCATCAACTTGTATCACTACTCATTCCAGATAAATCTCACCCTTGACCAGCACTCTTGCATACTGAGGTTGCTAGTCTGGTAGGGTAACTGGACCTTCATCCCTGGGTGGGTCTGGGGCTCTGATCACTGTGTACTGGTCAGACTATAATTGCCTCAGTTGCTCAATACTGGTTGTCACTGGGCAGGAAAACACCAAGATGAGCTCTAATAAGTCCCCTGAGTTCTAGGCATACTCTTCCCCAATCTCATTATCTAGCAGCAGCCCTATCTCCTCATGATAATCAGGATCCAATATCCCTGCTAAGAACTCCTTCCTTAGCCCACTGCTCTGTTGGCATGGGGAGCCTAAAATGGAAAGAGGCAGTCGCAGCTTTAGGTGTCTTTGGGAGAAATATCTCCTCCTCATTCACCACCTAGCCATGCTGAGACCAAGACTACTAGTCTAGCAGAGCCTAAACTCACAGGAATTCCTAAAGTGAGTTATTGGGCATGATGGATTGACATGGCCTCCTTGAGAGAAATGGCAGAGTAGGGAGACATAAAATCTCATCCCTCTACAAAAGGAGCAAATAAACTGGCAAAAGCTGTGAGAATCAACTATTGGAACTTGAAAAACTAATGAAAAGTTTACAGCAACCAAGAGAATATTTAATCAAGGGAAAAAAAAAACCCACAAGAATCTTGATAATAAAGCTTTGTGATGTTTTGGCTTACCCTGATTCAGCAGTGGCCTTGAAGACAACAGCCTACATTCATGGTATATATAGGTGCCTCAAACATAAGGGAGCAGAATGGAATTCTCAAAGAATTCTGGTTGTTTGTTTTGACTTGTCTCATGATTATCTGAAGGACCAGCCTAAAGGGCTTGCCTTTATTTCACCTACCACTAAACTCCCAGATGGCTACACAGAGGGCATTTGTCAAAAACATTTAAAGGCAAATGTGTTAGCTGCTGTGAACTGAGGCAAGGGACAGTAGTTGGGACAAACTATAGAATCAAAAAAGGAGGAAAGTTGAGAGTAAGACTGGAGATTGAAACACTTGGGGGAAAAAGGGTTTTAAAAAGCTCCCACATATTGAGGGCATCTACAAGGTCACCAGCATGCCCAGAGCTGGGTGTACGCTCAGGAAAGACCTGAGAAGGTTCCAAGGTCTCACCTCCAGCTGACCTTGAGACTCTCCACAAGCAGGAAGTGAAGACTAAGGCACAGTTGTGAAACGCCTGGCTGAGAGTTGAAGATATGGCCCAACACACACGCAGAGTCCATCTGCATTCACTGGGAGATGTTGTTTTTCCAGGCAAAGAATACAAATCTGTATTCCTTGTCACATATGGCCACTGAAATCTCTATCAAATCACTAGCTGAGCACCAGGCTAACAGAACAGAGACTTCAGTGGCTGTACACAACAAAGAATATAGACTTTACAAAATTAAATCAGAAAAGAGAACTAAGGACACAACTACAACAAGCAGCAACAATAAACCCTAGAGAGGAAGGAGACTTGATTTCCAGAGTTGCCACATTGTATTCAAAATGTCCAGTTTTCAACCAAAAATTAAGTGTCATGCAAAGATACAAGAAAGAATGGCCCATACATACACACACAAAAAATGAATAGAATTTTTTATTATTAAAATTTATTTTATTTTTATTAGAAAATTAATGCCCTGAGGAAGCCAAGACGTTAAGCTTACTGAAAAAAGACTATGAATCAACTATTTATCATAAAATTTACCCAAGAATGCAAGAGTGGTTCAAAATATAAAAATTAATTAATATATTACACCATCTTAATAGAAACGAAACCGAAAAAACCTGATTATCTCAACTGATGCAGAAAATGGATTTGACAAAACCTAACACCCTTTCATGATAAAAAAAAAAATGCTCAATAAATTAAGAATAGAAAGTAAATTCCTCAACATGATAAAGGGCATCTGAAAAACCTACAGTTAACATCATACTTAATGTGAGAGACTGAATACTTTCTCTCTAAGATCAAAAATGTCTACTCTTACCACTTCTATTCAACATTGTATTAGAAGTTCTGTTCAGGGCAATTAGTCAAGGAAAAAAAAAGGCTCCCCAAAATGGCAGTACACCTCAAAGTGACCAACAGATTCAGTGCAATCTCTATCAAAATTCCAACTGCCTATTTTGCAGAAATGATTGAGCTGATCCTAAAAGTCATGTGTAATTGCATGAGACTCTGAATAGCTAAACAATCTTGAAAAAAAGTACAAAGTTAGAGGACTCAAACTTCCCAATATTAAAAGGTACTACGGTGCTACAGTAATCAAAACAGTATGGTACTGTTATAAGTATAGACCTAAAGATCAGTGGAAGAGAATTAAGAGTCCAGAAGTAAATCTATACATCAATGTTCAACTGATTTTCAACAAGAGTCCCAAGACTATTCAATTTGGGAAGAACAGTCTTTTCAACAAGCAGTGATAGGACAACTAGAAGACCACAGGCAAAAGAATGAAGTTTGATACCTATCTCATACAATATTTAAAAATTAACTCAAAATGGATCAAAGACCTAAACATAAGAGCTAAAACTATACAACTTTTAGAACTAAACATAGGGGTTAATTTTCATAACCTTGGATTTGGCAATAAATTTTTAGATAAGGCATCAATGCATAAGCAACAAAAGAAAAATAGATAACTTTAACTTCATCAAAATTAAAACTTTTATTATTAGGGAACTATGAAGAAAGTGAAAAGGCAAACTAAGGAATCGGAGAAGATTTGCAAACCATATATCTGATAAGGGATTAATATATAAAGAAGTACAACTCAACAACAACAAAACAACCCTATTAAAAAATAGGCAAAGAACTTGATTAGATATTTCTCCCAAGAAAATTATAGAAATGGCCAATACACATAAAAAGATGCTCATAATCATTAATTATTAGAGAAATGCTAATCAAACACATCCACTAGGATGGCTATGATTTAAAAAAATGAAAAATAACAAGTGTCAGCAAAGACATCGAGAAATTAGAATTTATCATGTATCACTGGTGAGAATGTAAAATAGTGTAGCTGCTGGGAAAAAGAGTTTGACTGTTCTTCTAAAAGTTAAATATAGAATTATCATATGATCCAGCAATTCCACTCTTAGGTATATACCCAGAAGAATTGAAAACAGTTGTTCAAACAAAAACTTCTACAAGAATTTCATAGCAGCAGATTATTCATAATGGTCCAAAGGCAGAAACTATCCAATATTCATAAATAGATGAATGGAGAAACAAAATGTTGTGCATCTATACAATGGAATGTTATTTGGCCATAAAAAGGATGAAATACTGATCCATACTTAAACATGGATGAACCTCGAAAACATTGTGCTAAGTGAAAGAAGCTAGGCACAGAAGGCCACATCTTTTATTATTCCATTTATATGGAACGGCCAAAATAAGCAAATCTATAAAGACAGAAATCTATAAAGACAGAAAGCAAATTAGTTGTCAAGAGCTAGGGTGAGGGAGAAATAGGGATTGACTACTGAATGGATATGAGGTTTCTTTTGGGGGCTATGAATATGTTCTGGAATTAGATGATGGTGATGGGTATACAATATTATGAATGTACTAAAAGCTGCTGAATTGTAACTTTAAAAAGGCCAAAACAGTGAAGTTTATGTTATGTGACTTTTACCTCATTAAAAATATACAGCACCCCAATATTGCAGGATATCACCCTTAGGCTGGCATAGTAACACTACTTCTAAGAGGCTCTTCTAACATTCCAGCAGGCCAGCAGTAACTTCTGATAATGCATTCCATGATCAATGGTCTTGTGATCATGTGCCCATTGTCATATATCCTTTGCCATTAAGTGAGTCCCTTGGTGTAAGGAATCTTACAAAGATAGGTCAGATCCTTCGTAAGTTCTCAGATGGTGATGCTGGGTGAGGCACCAATGGCCAGAAAGGAAAGGAAAAGCAGATGCTGGCTGCTGGAAGTTGGGTCTGGATGCAATGAACTGTCAAAGCCTGATGGAATAAGGGTGACAATCCGACAATCTGTCTTTCAAAAAAGAAGTTCAAACCCATAAAAATCTTCCTGAGATGTCCTAGGCAATGCAGGCACTGTGAGAAGAGGGTTCCTAGAAAAATGAGATGATCTTCTACCTCTTAAAAATCAGGCCGCCTGGGAGTCGCCCGGAAGTTTCTGTTCGGTCAGCGGTGCGAGGGGCTCGCAGCGGCATGTCACCTGTGCTTCCTGGCTGGTTGTGTGCTGGCCGGTTGTGTGTCCACCAGGCCTGCTGCGAGCTCCCGCCCATGTTCCCCAGCTGATCCAAGGGTCCAGGCACCACCTGGATAGTGGCTTCATCAGACCTGCAGACCTGGCCACAGCCCACGCTCTGAGCTGAGGCGTCATGAGGCTCCTGCCTTACTTCTGCCGCAGGCAAGTTGTGCGGGGCTTTGGCCTCGGCTCCAAGCAGCTGGGCATCCCCACAGCTAACTTTCCTGAACAAGTAGTAGATACTCTTCCAGCTGATGTATCCACTGGCATTTATTATGGTTGGAGATGATCATAACATGGTGGTGAGCAGAGAATGGAGCCCATACTACAAGAATACAAAAAAGTCCATGGAAACTCATATCATGCACACCTTCAAAGAGGACTTCTGTGGGGAAATCCTGAATGGGGCCCTGGTTGGCTACCTTAGACCAGAAAAGAACTTCGATTCTTTGATTCGTAGAGCCACTTATTTCAAGGTGATATTGAGAAAGCTAAGAAACGACTAGATTTACCAGAACATTTGAAACGCAAAGAAGACAATTTCTTCCAGGTTTCTAAGAGCAAAATAATGAATGGTCACTGATGAAAAATCATCTTATTTATTCAGTTACTGTTTTCTTATTTTATTGCTCATAACTATGCAGTCTCATCTTGGTTATATTTTAAAAATCAAACATATTTCTATAGCTGCGAATCAGTTTAAACAGTATAATGTAGTTACCATATTATGCTTCAACTATTCCATTAAACCCATCATGCTACAGTACTAAAACTATTCATTTTAAAAATCAAGATTCTTCTTATGTAATATGTTGATTAAAATTTACCACTAGAAAGATCTTAAGTATCTTGTAATGAAAATGAAATGTATACTATGGATAAAAAGGCAAATCACTAGTTTGAAATGAAAACTATAATTCTCATGAGTAAAATATTAGTATGTATGTACCTGTATAGCATGTACTGCTAAACAGAAGGTTCATGAAAGTAACTGCATTAAACAGAGATTTGATAATTTATTACCAAACTAAGGGAGAAAATTCATACTTTGTACTTTTGATATTTTGTGCATTAATATATTATTACAAACATGAAGACTTGTGAAATTTTATTTTAATTAGTCATTTCCTTTGAGGTCAAAACATTGTATTGTGTTACAAATCATTTTTGTTACAGCTGCCTTAATTCTAAGTGGTTCAGACTCCCCCTGCCTATCATTTTTTTGTCTGTCTTTTAAAACATTAAAATGAGTGGGTTTTTTTGGAGGAAAAAGCCTCCATTTATGGCACAATATGGTCAGCACCTTGTGTACACCGTCTCCAACAGTTTTTTTTAAGATGCTCTTCAGGATAAATGTCCTCATTGTGCAAATGTGGAAACTGTTGCTATAAGTCACTGCACTATGATCCATGCTGTTTCTTGAATGAGGTTTGGCAAATACATGGCCTGTCTGCCACCATTACCTACTCCAGTGCTCCTGGCAGACATTATTAATCAATCATGGCGTCTTTTTCCTCTAAGTCTGGACTCAGCTTTGCCATCCTCTGCAAGACAGCCACTCTTAATCATAATTGATGCATAAGATGAAAACTTCTCTGCCATCCTAGCATGACACACCACACTGCCTCCCTTTATCTGAACTGGCATCTCCTGAACCTGTTTTTGAGCCAACATCAACAGAAAGGCCAAAGTCAGTCCAGAAGCTCCCCTTAGATGATGTGGCCATTTTTTTCCTAGGGGCAGAATGAGGTATGGTTGTGAAGCCTGGGAAGCAGTGAGTCAACTGAAGACAAAGATGAGGATCAGGAAGAAATAGGAGAAAGAGGAAAAACTAAAGGCAGGAGGCTAGAGTCCCAGCATTTGCTTCATTTCAGGAGGAAGCAAGTGACTCGGGTCTGGCCAATTGAAAGGAGCACATGACCTGGACCAGGTTCATCATAACGAATCCTGGTACTTTGGTTGAACTTTGGAAAAGAAGCAGGATGGCTAAGCTACAGAATGTCCACTTGGTATTTCTGTGGACATCTTGCCACCATGAAGAGGGCACCAGGCTGAGAACAGGGTCAACATCAAGTAAAGTAGAACCAAGGGACATAGCAAGACAGATTCCTAGTTATATCACTTGAGCTCCTGGATGCAGACATAGCTATAGTAAGCTCTGCCTGCTTGTTTTTTTCTTTTTTTTTCCCTTAAGCCAGTTGGAGTTTGGAGAGGGAGTTGAGGGGGGCGTTTTTTTATTTGTTTGTTTTTGTCAATTTCTAATGGGAAAAAATCCTGATTAATATAACGTATTTACCTTCCATAACTGCTCTTTGCCTTAATTAGCATTTAAAAATGAGCCCTTCATCTTCTGTGTGGATTGAGCATCTCTTCACTTATCTTTGCCCAAATTATTCACACACACACACAGACACACACACACACACACACACACATGCACGCGCGCACACACACACACACACACACAAACACACAACTGCTGTATACCCACCTACAGACACCTCCCAGGCTATCTGCTGAAACTCCTAAGGGTTTATGAGAGATAACTGCCAGGCAGGCTCTGGGCATCCTTTAGAAAACCTCCTCCTACTAGGACTAACAAACTATCGTGTTTGTTACTCAGTGATCCCTATGAAGAAATCATGAAATAAAATGCTCTTAAAGTGCAATACCAGGAAAAAGTAGGTGCTATTTTTATCCCCTTTTCACAGTGGGAAACAAGGCCCCTGAGAGAGAGTTTCTTATCCAAGATCACACAGTTAATCTATGATGAGGCAAGGATTCAAACTCAGGGCATGTGGGTCCCAGGTTCACTGTCACCATTAAAGTATCCTGTCCCATTCGGTACTGGCTATGCTTGTTGTTATTAACAACAATAATCGGTCACTACACAAAGTTGATGAGGGGATGTCCTTCTTATTCCTGATCATTGGCCCTTCCCTACTTCCAACTACTCCAAATTTGCTTTATAAGAAGTCGTCTATGGCTGGTTGAGAGGTAAAGTAGCCATATTAGACTTAAAGTTATCTTGTTCCATAGTTATCTTTTTCAATACAATTAAGCATCAGAACCAATTTATTTCACACAATAAACTTGGGTCAATCCACACTTTATTATCTGGCTCTCTCTGTTCCAGACATTTGCCAACCTTACCTCGGCATTATACCTGACAAGAATTGTCAACCTAGGGGTTCAGAAATGTGGGGGTTCTCGGCCTATCTCCATATTTAACTATGTACAACTTCAGGTCACATTTTTCCCCTACTCTCACTTCCCACATCTGTAAAATTGGTAGGTATGGGTGTGGGAGCAGGGGTTGTCTAGAGTGATATTTTCCAAAGTGTTTTCCAGTAGGCATTTTCCAGAAGCTGAAACAATAAAGCCCCCTGACCCTGGCTCTGGTCCAGTAATTTTGGGAACACTGAGTAGGATAAAGTTAAAAATATAGTTATTGCAAGACTTCTTAGAAACTTCGGTCTGCTCTTGTGCATTGTGACTCCCAAACACAGAGGTATTGCATACAGCAGTTTCCAAACTTACTTGATGAAGGAAACATTTCTGGGTACTCTGTCTTGTGAATGAGCTGCTTTGTGAAACAGAGTTTGAAAAGTTAGATTAGGGGATCTGTAGGATCTCTTTCAGCTCTGAGAAGTTTTCATTCAAATTTTATTATTTTGACTTAGGACTCTGTGAGATGCTAAACTAACCCTGAATCATGAAAGAAAAAAATAATTATGGTCTATAAAGTTTAGAGGGAGTTCAGTTGTAACTTACAGAATTCCAATTGCTGAAAATGAGAGCCCATGAGTGGGGATGAATGGTAATGATCCAATAAATAGAACATTCAATGAACTTGGACCATGCTGGACAACAGAGGGAGCTTTATTGTAAGCCTATCTTGCTATGAGTTTCCTTTTTGGAAATTCAAAGATGCACAAATTACCTTTTGTGTACCGCCAGAGTCTGGGCGGAATATATAGTCAGAAACTCGTGGCTTGAGGAAAGTGACTTAGAGACTGCAAGTTATAAAATCAAAACGGCTTTGAACTTTTGGAGAGAGGAAAAACTAATATCTGTAAGTGAGCACATTGTCTGCAGGAAAGCAAAAAAGCAAAACGAACTAACGACCGTCCCATTAAACCTGTCTGGGAAGAAATTCCACAGCAGTCCTGATTATTAAATGTAAAAATGTACACAAAGCGATTGACTTTCTATTCAGGGAAGTTTCTTTATGGTCACATTTTGGTGAGTATAAAAAGTATCCATAGTAAAGGACTTCACAGACTCATTCTTGAATGAAGTCCTCTAAGTCTATTTTCACTCAAAATTGAATTTTACCATCCTGGGGGCAGCAAGGTGTAGAACAACAGGCATGGCATTGGAGTCAGACATTTACTCAATGAATATGTATCGAGTGGCTGCTGTGTGTCAAGCACTGGGAATACAGCAGTGAATGAAAGTCAGGAGTCCCTATCCTAGCAGATCTGTCATCCTGGCTCTGGTACCTACTGGCTGCATGAGCTTGAGCAAGTCACTTAACCGCCGAGTCTTGGCTCATGGTCACAGGAGCTAAATATTAGATTTTGCATGTAGAATGTCAAGCCCAGGGCCCGGTACCTAACTGGCTTCTAGAAATGGCAGTCAGGATTATGGCTCTTGTGGCCAGAGTGGGAGAAGGGAGTTCACATAGATTCGGGGAGGCTGCACGCTACAGACAGAGCCTTTAAAGAAGGTGCAGGATGAACAGAGGCACTGAAAACAATGGCTTATCTCCCCAAATAAAGTCCTGCGTTTGTTCTCTGCCCCTCACCTGATCCCCCAGCTTTCCCAGGTTCACCAGCACGGGCATCTGCTGGGCTGCTGAATCCTTGACCCTAGAGCCCTGCCTGCTAGTCCACATTCTCACACAGAGAGCCAGTTTCCCTGTTAGAAATTCAGCTTCCACTGCCCTGGCCTCTTGGATACCCTCCATCCCAGCCTTGGGGCAGGGTAGGCCCAAAGACATCCAGGAGGTGGTCAGCACAGATCTAGTCCCACTCTACTTGAAAGCAATTCGCTCAGCACATCTGGAAATCTGGAGACAAGGGCTCTTTGCCTGGCCTGCCACTGTCTTGCCTCATGCCCTAAAGCTGCTCACTTCCAGCCTCTGAGTCAGATTCTCCTCTGTAGACTGAAGGGATTCAATCAGTCCCACAGTTTGGGCAGAGATTTGGAGTTAGTCAAACCCCAGTTTGCCCAGTATCACCTCCACTTTATGAGTACAGTTTTTCTATCTGCAAAAATGGGTTAATAATCCTTACCTTTAAATCGAGACTACTGACACAAGGGGAAGAACATGAGTCTCAGGTTAGACAAACTTCAGTCTGAATACTGGCTCTGCCATTTTGCAAGGAAAAGCACTTCCTCGCTCTAGAAGTTTCTTCTTCTCTGAAATAGGCATTATAGCTCCTATCTTGAAGAACTATAGAGGTGAGGCAAACCATGCATCACACGTGCATGTAGTAGATAATCAATAACTGGCAGCTCTTATTATTGTGGTTATTATTTACTCTAAAATAAGTGTCTGATTAAGCTGATATCATACTTAATTTCTACCACTATGCTCACCCTCTCTAGGTCTCTGACACTGGGGTTCCACCTGCCTCTCTAATCAGTGATAGGACTTCTATGGCTGAAAGTCACATCCAGAGGGATCTCAGTGGCTGCCCAAAATCCCTTTTAGCCTGTGGAGTCCATGGTCCATGCAACTCTTACTGTTGAAAGATGTGTCCTCTCATACATATGATGCGTCCTCAAATACTCAATATCCTACCTATCCTTGGAGGAGAATGAATGATACCTAGTTGAAGTCCTCTTCTGGTACTTGAATTTTCTCTACCTCACCCTCTGCTGAGGGTTCATTCAGCCTATTCTTACTTACCTCCAGTGATGGAGAAGTCACTAAATGCCAAGGTGGGTCATTTTATCATCCACCTGGTTGCCAGTCAGCTGCCTGGCTCACTTGAAAAAAATATCACTTAATGGCAATGAAAAAGCTTCTCTCATGGGTAAGCCATCTGTGAATCGTTGATTCCAAAGAACAATACTGTTTTCTTGTCCACCCTCCTCCCTAACTCTGAACTTTGTGCCTACAAAAAATGGAGATATGACATTTTTCTCTAGAATTACAAAACTTTGTTAATGTATCTCTTTCATTCACCCACCCACTAGACATTCCCATAAGGAATCTACTTTAGATGCCCACAGAGAATGCATTTTCAATTCTAAACATAATTAGCTAGCTTCCAGAAGGAGGAGAAGCATTTTATGAGCATAGATAAATCATATCCTTGGCCAAACACTCTCTTCTACTTTCCAACAGGGAACCCGGAGCAATTTCAGGACATGACTCAGGGAGGAACATTGTTTTCCTTGTGTAGTTTCAGAAACCGAGGAACAGAAAAGCGAAGGTGGCCCAACAAATCAAAGGCAAAGACATGCACTAAATCCTAGGAATCTAAGACCTCCCGGCATAGTAATTGATCCTCTAAAATAAATGTTTGTCTTGCTAACTAGAGATTAACTGGTCCTTACAGTGGGATTCTTGAAGCTCAAAATTATAAACACGGAAACAGAGCCTGGTAATAAATTGAGTGATTAGTTGGCAGAGAAACTTTTCAAGGAGGGAAAGGATCAATGAGCTGGAGAAAAATGAAACATCTTTTAGGAAGTTTTCCCACTCCCTTACATTGTTTTAATTCTTCATGCTCAGTCTCTTCATTAAACACTTTTGAAGTGGGTTTTTTTTTGTTTTGTTTCTTAGTTTTTGTTTTTTTTTTTCTGGCAAGGTTACTTGATCACATCTCCAACTTAGTTTATTTCTCAGGCTGAATTGAACTTGACCTTCGCCCAATGAAGCAGAATAGCCTCTTGCTTATCTGAAGTAAATGAGACCAAGAGGCCATGGAATAATCAAAACATAATCAGAAATGGCTGAGATATAGCACGTTATGTTTCTCTGCTGAGAAAAAGGGCACAGTGAAGGTTAGTGTCAAGGTCACAGGACATAGGTGGCAAGATGGCTCTGAGGGAGTCACCTGACTGGACTGACTCATAGCACCTTCCCTCCTTTGAGGCAGTTTGTCACCAGCAGTGGGAAAGCAAAGGCTTTGGACTGAGATGTTGGTCAGCTTTCCAACTATGCCATAACTTGCTGTGCATCTTCAGCAAATCGAGCAAACTTTCTAAGTCTTGGTTTTCTCAGCTAGCTCTTGTTAACCTGGCAAGCTCCATGGGGTAGGGGCTGCATCTGTTGTGTTAATTAGAGTTTTCTTTAGTGCCTAGTGTCAGTATGTATCTGCTAAATGAATGAATGGAATAAGGGTACCATCACCAGTGCTGCAGGATTATTGTGAAGATTAAATGAGAAGTTGTAAATCAAAGCCTCAGACATTTTAGATGCTCATTATACAGCAGTTCTTACATTACCAGACTCTTCCTGTCAGTGTCAGGGCTAGGAAGGTGTCTGGGTGTCATGTTGTATAGCCCCATGTCCTGCAGATGAGAAAACTGAGACTCAGATATGTAGACTTGTTCGTTTGTTCATTCATTTAACATATATACCTGAGGTGCCTCCTAGATGTTAAGCATTGTACTGGGGGATATATCAAGACAGAAAAAAAATCTATGCTTATGAAGTTTACATCTTAGTAGGAGGAGATAGTAGAGGAGTAGACAAATATATAAACAAGAATAATTTTATATGCTAATGAAGTGCTATGAGAGTCAGAAAGCGAGTAACGTAACAGTCTGTAGTAGTTGGGGGTTATGTTAGGTGGAGTGACAAGCTAGGGACTCTCTGAAGAGTTGATAGAGGAACAGAGACCTGAATGACTAGACAAAGAGAGCCATACTAAACATGTCAGCAAGAATGCTCTAGAACATTGGTTCTTCCTTGATTTATTTTGGTGTTTGTTCTTTTTTTGAGGGGAGGGGGCATGACTTTGATTTTGATATAATTTCAAACTTATAAGAAAAGTTCCAAAACATACAAGAAACTCTTATCTTCTAGATTCACCAATTGTTTGTCTTGCCCCTTCTCTTTCCTCTGTTTCTCTATATAAATATGTAATATACATATTTTGCACATACACTTTTCATAAACACTTTTCTCCGAACCATTTGAGAGTATATACTGCCCCCATTACCCTACAATTCAGTGTGTATTTCCTAAAATAAGAACATTCTCTTACATAATCCCAGTCCGTATTTTAAAACATTGCTCCAACAATAAAATAGTCTTTTAAAATTACACGTATTTTTCCAGGTCCAGGACCACATACTGCACTTAGTCGTGTCTCTTTAGTCTCCTTTAATCTGGAACAACTCCTTAGCCATTCTTTGTCGTTCTTGACCTTGATGTTTCTTAAGAGTACATGTCAATTATTTCATGGAACATTCCTGTTTGGGTTTCTTCATGCTTCCTGAGTAGGCTATGCTTTTTTGGCAGAAATACCACAAAAGTGATGTTGTGTCCTTCTCATGCATTATAGCAGGAGGCACGTGATGTTTATCTGTCTCAATATAGGTGATGTTAACTTTGTTGGGTGAAAGAAGTCTTTGCCAGGTTTCTCCACTATCAAGTTACTACTTCCCCTTTGTAACTTAATAAGTCATTTGTGGGGAGGTACTTTTAGAGTATAAATACTGTTTCTTAAACTTTCACCCCTTAGTTTTAACATTCATGGATGATTTTCTTACTCTATCTTTCTTTCCATACTTACTAGCTGGCATTTTACTGCAAGGAAGTTTTTCCTTCTCTCTCATTTATTTCTACAATCATATTTCTTTATAGCAGTATGAACTCACTGGTTTTTACTTTACTCTATAGGTTATAATCCACTACTATCACATTCATCTTAGATTTGGCCAGTGAGAGCACTTTTAAATTGGCTCCTGTGTATTTTTGACATATCTCTACATTCTTCAAGCATTTTCTTGCTTTCTGGCACAAGATGTTTCAGGCTTATCTTACACTTTCCCTGCACTAGCCCTGGATTCAGCCTTTTCTCCAATGAGCCTAGTTCCTTTTGGTGTTAAAATATCACCGAAGTCCAAGATCTAGGTGCCAGTTGGGCTCTGCTATTAGTGTATTATTGCTTCTAGGCTCTCTCAGGGGATGGAGCTAGAAAGCTTCTGAAACTTTAACATGCATATGAGTCACTGGGGATATTGTTAAAGTGCAGATTCTGATTCAGTTGGTCAGATTTACCAGCTGGGATGGTGTTACAGATTCTGCTGTTTTAACAAGCTTCCATGCTGATGCTGCTGGTCCACAAGTCACAACTTGAGCACCAAGGACATAGGACAATGGTTCTCAGACTTAGGCATGCATTGGAATCACCTAGAGGTTTTGTTAAAATACATATTCTGGGGTTTTCTCTCAAAGTTTCTGATTTAGTAAGTTTAGGGTGGGACTAGGAATGTGCATTTCTGACATGTTCCCAGGTAAGGCTGCTATTGCTGATCTGAGACCACACTTTGAGAACCACTGGTCTAGGACACTGGTTCTCAAACATGGCCACCATTGCAATTCCTGGAGTGTTTGTTTGTTTGTTTGTTTGTTTGTTTGTTTGTTTTAAATACTTACTGATCCTTAAGGTCCCAGAAATTATGATTTAATCAGTATAAAATGTGGCCTGAGCACTGAGAATGCTATAAGCTCCATAAGTGATTCTATTGCTCAGACAAGTAGAGAAGGTTGTTCTAGGAAGAAGTAGGAGTAAATACAAAGGCCTTTAAGAGGGAATGAGCTTGACATTTTCCAAGGCCAACAAGGAGGCCAGTGTGGCTGGGCAGAAGAAGGTGAAGTCAGAGAGGTGATTGCAGATGAGATCAAGAGGGGATGAGTTGGGTCAGGTGTGCAGAGGTTACTCTGGTGACATGGGAATCCTCTGAAGGCTTTAAGTTAGGATGATGTAATTTGAATGCCTCAACCATGACCCTCATCCAATAGTCTCAAGGCCAGCTCTCCTCCTGCTGGTCCAGGGGTTTTCTACCCAAATGAGTTTGAATTGCGATGAATAAAGGATGAAATAGCTTCATAGACTTCTCTAAGTGTTTCCCATATTTTAAGTATTGCCTGTGATTTTTGTTTAGAATTACTTTCCAAAGCTTGAAATCTTTCAAAAGTAAGTTTAGTCATAGTAATAAAGTATTATGTCATGGCAAAAGGACTTGGTGAACAAGGGACTCTGATTATTGATAAAGACATCCAGAAATGCTTTGCTTTAAAAACAATGTATGTTTCACAACAATTGAACACACTTCAACATTCCTGAACTGGTTAAAAGTGGTTAAGATGGTAAATTTTATGTTATGTTTTTTACCACAATTTTTTAAAAAATATAATACTCATTATATATATAAATGATAAATCAATAAACCATTAAATCCTTTGTTAAATTTTATTTGTTCCTCGGGAATGTTACCATGGGTATTTCACTACCACATGGAAAACTATATCATACCATTAAGAATAATGAGGAATTTAAGCCATGAATTTAAAAAAAAAGAAAAGAAAATGTATAAAATCACCAACTTGGGAAATGAATAAAGTTGGGGACAACCACTCACTCTAACAAAAGGATACTTTATGGGAGGGTTTTTGAATAAGGTTCACCGAAGCACTAGTGTCCCTCTAGGGCACTAAAAACATGATTCACTTGACATGGAACACTACAGAAATATAACTAGCCTGGAGAGAGGCCAACTAGAGGCCTTCTGCAATGTCAATTCCAACAAAGTGATAATAACTTTGAGATTTTGCTTATCTGCTCTATCCCCTCAAGGCCATTGCAAAATATAAGCGTGCTTGGATTGGACAGGATTCCTGTGACACAATTCACATTCTATTTTGATTCTGGCAATTGGTAACCTTTCTTCTAGGAAATGGAAAAACAAAACAAAATAAAAAAAACCTCATTGGATATTTCGTTGTCCTAAGCACGTGGGGGCCTCAAGGTCCCCCAGGGCAAACTGAGTGAAGGCAGGTGTGGCACCTGGGCAATTTTTAGCAACACTTCCAGGCCTGATATTTGACGGAGGCCTGCAACCAGCTCTGTCAACCTGCCATGAAGATGACCTGCCCTTTCCCTTGGTTATTCGAGCTCTGGGTTTTTCCTGGGCAGGAGCTGACAGTGATGTCATCATCTCGTGATGCTGTTGGATGACCTTGTTCACTGAGCTAGTTCCACTCATTTCTCTTGTGCCATAAAGTTGAACTGAGAAAAATATTGCTGAGAACCAAGGAGGGAGAAGGTCAAGACCCTCCAAAGGAGAAGCTCCCCTGGTCCCCTCATCTTATTACCAAAGCTTAATCGTGATTAGTTTTTATCTGACCCTGTTTCTAGTAGTCCTCAGCCTGGAAAAGTCATAAAAGAAAAACAGTACAAGAAGAGATCAATGAGATTATTTTCTTAAATGTTGTAGTAGCTTCAGCAAGGCAAAAACTATAAACGCGCAAAGAACAGCTTTGATCTTTGTTATAAAGACAAATATTTATGAGTGGTCTTTTGTACTGTGAACCAACTACAGAAGCCTGAAAGGCAAGAGGAGATGGGAAGCACATTATGTGGAGCTGCTGGTTTAATTAAGGGAAACAAAGATATATTGAGCTTCTGCTTGCCAGGCCCTGAGCTAGAATTTTAGGATGCCATTTAATCCTTGGTCCTTCCTCATGAGCTAAGCACTGCCACTATCCTCATATTCATATCATGGAGGAGGAAACAGGATCAGAGAAGCTGAGTTTGTTATTCAACTAGTAAGCAGCGGGGCTGAAATATAAATGTGAGACTTTTTGACTTTAAATCTGTATTCTTTAACTAGCTGACAATTGTTGGCTTTCACGCACTGTGACCAAGAGTTTTTGAAGAACTCCAAACTTAGGCTCTTTTACTCAGTAACAGAATGATCCAAAGTCTTTTCCCACAACACATGTTTAAGCTTGAAAGGACATTAAACAGATGAAGACTTTGAGGCCATGAACAGGTGAAACGATCTACTCGACGGAATGGTGGAATCTGGCCTCAAACCCTGAAAAAAACTCTGTCTGACCAACTATAGCAGTCAACTACATGCAAAGAACAGAGTGCTGACAAAAGCCATCTCGTCTGGAATGTGGCCTTGTCGACAGACATCATTTTAGTTCAACAGAATGTGAGCACAATGAGAAGGGCATTTTACCTTACAACTTGCTTCCTGGGGCCTAAACGACATGTTTTCTTTCCTTCTTTCTTCCCAGCAGCAATAAATATTGTTGAGTTGGAATTGCACAAACTGTTTGGATTTAAGAAAATAAATGACACAAACTTTGCTGGCCCACATTAATATATGTTAACTGCAAATCAAGAAAAGTTGAAGTTGAAAAGCAAAGAGCACAGCACCACCTGGTGTTAACAATTAGGACATACAAGTTTACACTCAAGAAGCAAGTACTAGTATCAAGGCCCCTTAGGGATAAAACTACTCCCTTCAAGCGAAGAAAAGGTGAGAGGCTTGACGGGATTCATAAGCTATGGGGTGAGAGAGCTGTCCTGAGTGTTTGATTTCCAGCTCTGTGCTCTTTCCACGATGCCCAGCTGAGAGGAGTAGAGTACAGTTATTTTCCCTTCGATGAACATGGTGCTGAGGAAGACCGCTTCCTTTGAAAAGGGAAGTAAATGTTAACGTGTGATTAGAAGGGACTGTGCAGCAGTACAACTACACATTGCATGGCTCTAGGAACTACAGTGTGAGCAGCACCTGCTGGAGTGGAGTGACACAGTATCTCCAATTTAGATTTTGCAACTAGATCAACTTGAACTTGCTTGTGGCCTTGTGCCTTCTCCTCCCCATCTGTACAAGGTGCTGAATTAGACTCAGATCTCTGACGTTTCTATGATCTGGCCCCTCTGACCTCATCTCCTACTACCCTCCCTTGGCTTACTCTCCTCCAGCCCATTGCCTCCTTGCTGACCCTCAATCAGGCAAAACTGTTTATCTCAGCCTCTGCACAGGTTCCAACTACCTGGACTAATCCCCTAAATGTTACCTTTAGACAAACTTCCACTGACCCTTCCGATGTTGTGTCCTCTCCCTCCACTGCTGTCATGCCCTATCGACTTACCCTCCGTGTCCTTCATAGCACTTAGCATTGTGTACTCAGTTTGTTTTGTTCAGTCCTCTATTGACAGAGCCTACCCTTAGACATTTGATAAATTTTTTAAGACAGCAATTTTATTTTATATAGGATTGTATATTGCAATTATAAAAGAAAATTTTTAAAGAGATTAGCTTTTTAAATCTATTTTACATAAACCTGGATTATTGTCCATTTGAGAAAAGTAATACAATTCCACAGGACTAGATTGGCAAAGTTTCTGATTTGTAATGTCATTTACTTTCTATGAAGTCTTTCTGGTGCTAAGAGTTGGCATAAACTGGCCTTGAGTCGTTACTTTTTTTTTTCAAGTTCATTTTATTTTTTTGCTTTGTCTTTATTAAAATATAATAGACAATTAGTTGCTCGTATTTACATTGTACAATTCAATGAGTTTTTTTAAATTATAGTTGGCATACAGTAATATACCTATTTCAGTTGTATAGTGATCAGAAACCCACATAACTCACAAAGTGATCAACCCACTAAATCTAGTACCTGCTTCACCCTTACATATTTATTACATTATTAACCATCTTCCCCATGCTACACTCTACATCTCCGTGTCTATTCTGCGACTATCCATTTGTACCTCTTAATCCCTTTGCCTCTTTCTGTCCCCCCAACCTCCCTCCTATCCAGTATCCCTCAAAATATTCTCTATATCTTTGAGTTATTTCTGCTTTTGTTGTTGTTCTGTTCTTTAGATTCCACATGTGAAATCATGCAATATTTGTTTTTCTCTATCCAATCCCTTTCATTCAGTGCAATACCTTCTAGGTCCATCAAGGCAATATCTTTTTCCATCCCCTTCCTTTTAGTCTGTGTGTGTC
>NW_006432447.1:779608-787920 GCF_000325575.1 Pteropus alecto
TCTTTTGGTTGGAGCACTTAATTCTTTTCCATTTGAGGTACTTGTTGATAGGAATGTAGTTGTTACCATTCTTTATTCCTGTTTTTGATACATGTTTTTTCTTCTTAAAGAAATCCATCCAACATTTCCTGTAATACTGACTTGGTGCTGATAAATTCCTTTAACTTATTTTTGTCTGAGAAACTCTTTATCTGTCCTTCAACTTTAAATGATAGCTTTGCTGGATAAAGTATTCTTGGTTGTAGATCCTGGGTTTTCATCATGTTGAATATTTTGTGCCAAGCCCTTCTATCCTGCATAGTTTCTTTTGAGAAATCAGCTGCCAGTCTTATGGGTGCTCCCTTGTAGGTAACTGTTTTTCTCTTGCTGCTTTTAAGATTCTCTCTTTGTATTTAACGTTTGGCATTTTAATTATGATGTGTCTTGCTGTGGGCCTCTTTGGGTTCCTGGTTTTTGGGACTCTGAGCATCCTGGGATTGTACGTCTATTTCCTTCACCAGGTTAGGGAAGTTTTCCATCATTATTTCTTCAAATAGCTGTTCAACATCTTGTTTTCCTTCTGGTACGCCAATGAGATGGATAGTTTTACCTTTAATAGTGCCCCATAGGCTCCTTAAATTATTATTATAGTCTTGGCTTCTTTTTTCTTGCCATTCTGATTGAGTGTTCTTGGCTTTCCCATCCTCTATACAGGTCATTTGATCCTCTTCTTTATTCACTTTGTTTATTCCATTTAATACATTTCTCATCTCAGATAATGTGTTCTTCATTTCAGACTGGTTCCTTTGTATAATTTCCACTTCTATTTTTATGTTTTTTATCTCTTTGTTGACATTCTCATTGAATTCATCTGCACTTCCCATAAGTTTATTGAGCATCTTTATAACCAGTGTTTTGAACTCTGCATCTGTTAGATTGCTTGACTCCACTGTTTCTGGATCTCTGTTCTGTCCTCTCATATGGTTTCTGCTTCTTTGTCTTCCCATTTTGGCTGCCTTTCTGTGTCTGTTTCTATGGACTTAGCAAAGCTCCTAAGTCTCCTGGTCTTATTAGTGTGGATTTGTGAAGTAGGTATCCAGTGGCACAGTCCTGAGAGGGGTCCAGCTGCAGGCCAAATTTAGCCCAAGCCTCTACCCCTCTGGGGCCACCTGTTAAGATTCAGCAAGCAATCCACAGGTGCTATGCTTATAGTTGCCTCAAAAGGCCAAAAGAGAAACCGAGGCCAGCTGCCACCAGTGTGAGCCTCGGTGCTGCTCAGCAAGGAGCGCCTTCTCGCCAAGGATACAGCTGGATGTGGCTTGGGTGGGGCCACGAGTTGGGAGAGGTGGAGTTTCAAGGAATCCTCTGGACGGAGCGACCTTTGTTACATAGTTTGATGATGTCTCCAATACGACAGCATGCTGAGTCCGCACGCTGGGAGAGGGGAGGGCTCAACAAAGGAACAATGGATACCTACCGCACCTCTGTACAGAGCAAATCTCACCTCAGCCCTCACTCTGACAACTCACTGTCCCCCTGTAAGTCCCTGGTGCCTCCTGTGCAGCTAAACTGGCACTGCTCAAAGCAAGCAGGTCCATCACTGCGAAAGTCTGCCGGCGAACACGGCCCCTTTAAGAGTCATCTGCCGCTGCTGCTGCCACAGCCTGCATCCCACTCAGCTGCTCGGGACCAGGCAGCCCCATGTCCTCGCCCCGTCCTACCTTCTGCCAGTGCAGGGTGATTTCTTCGATTTTTCCCTAGCTATATGGCTTGTTCATCTAGATCTCAGGCAATTTTTCCTTGTTGTTTGCTCCTTGTTTCTGTCGCACTTTGATTTGGTCACCAGAAGGATGAACAGAGCCTCTATCATTTATGCCATTTTTTTTCCCACTCCCAACATTTGATCATTTTTAATCGATTGAATTAAATTATTTCACATTCATGATCCTCCTGAAAACTATCTGGGGAGAAAAAGAGTACGACTAGTTGGAATATGATGAATGAGTAACCTTAGCAAACTGAACTGGCCTCCCAATATTGCCTCCACTTCTGACTTCTGAACCTGGTGTCCATGATGTATCAGTAACATTCCAGGTACTGTCCTAGGCTCCTTACACAAACGTTTTCCAATCCTTACTGCTGATCTTAGGGCACAAGTAATTTGCCCAGCTGATTTGTGGTACGGCTGGGATTCGAAGCCAAGTTTATCTGACTCTACCACACTTCCAGAATCTGTGGTCAGTTTTCCAAACCACCAAGGGCAACTCTGGGGGTTCTGTCAATACCCAGAGCCTAGATCTCCACAGCACTGTAGGTGGGTGGGATGAGAGCCAAGAAAAAAAATTCCTCTGAAGTAATCAATATCAGAAACTATGGTGAAGCACGTTGCTTCCAAATCCAGGAAGCTTCTAGAAGCAGCCAAGAAAATTAGAATCTACATGCTCCAGGTATTAAAATTGAGCAATGAATCTAAAAGGAATTTAAAACATTTAACATTGGCTTTCTCATTTCTTAGTGTTAACTTTCCATGTAAATCGATAACTAGTTATCTACAGTTGGCATATGCTGCCATACGGTAAATGGTAAATGGTAATGGGGACAAGACAGCTAGAAGGGCAAAAAAAGTGGAAAGTATTGTCTATTTGTGGGAAGACATCACAAGTATCTAGAAAATAATGTGCAAACGTCACCTTTGACAGTACCATTTGCCTTGAATGATAATGAAGTTGTGGTATATAAATAAAAGGGAGTATTATTCAGCCATGAGAAAGAAGGAACTGCCATTTGCAATAACATGGATGAAACTTGAGGGCATTATGCTAAGTAAAATAAATCAGAATATCACTTATATGTGGAATCTGATTTTTAAAAAAGTCAAACTCAGGGTCAGGCCTGGTTAGTACTTGCATGGGAGACCACCTAGGAAGACCAGGTGCAGTAGGCGTAAAAAAATTAAAAAAAAAAAAAAAAGGAATTGTAAGCTGACAAGGTCCTTGCAATGTGAGGTCAACCAAGGGTTGCCTTACCTGGAAAAAAAAAAAAAGTCAAACTCATAGAAAGTAGAAAAGGGAGAGTGGGGGAAATGGGGAGAAATCAGTAAGAGTACAAACTTTCAGGTATAAGATGAATTAAGTCTGAGGATCTAATGTACAACATAGTGACTATAGTTACAAGACTATTATATCATTGAATTGCTAAGAGAGTAGAACTTAAATGTTATCACCAAAAAAAAGAGAGAGAGAGAGAGAGAGAGAGAAATATGTGAGTTGACTGACGTATTAACTAGATGGCGGGAATCCTTTCACAATGTATATCAAAATCACCACGATGCACTTTAAATATCTTACAATTTTGTCAATCATATCTCAATAAAGCTGGGGGGTACAGGGGGAATACCATTTGCCTCTTTCGTCCATGGCGTTGTCCATGGCGTTGTCACTGATGTTCTTATGGTTTAATTATTCAGCCTTTACTGAGGACAAACTCTTGGCCAGGCCCCATTCGAGCAGTTGTGAGTACTGTCCCTGCTCATAAGCAGCAACTTGTCTGGTAGAGCTCAGTGTTATTCCCTCAAATCATGCAAGTATCCTGGCCTCCTCAGAGCTCCAAAAACACCAATACCTACTCTCAGACTAACATCCTCTTGTGTCGTAGGTCCTCCACCTGGAATCCCCGACTCCAGCTACCATCAAGCCCAGTCATTGAACAAATCTAAGCTCTATCTACCCTGATGCTCCAGGGCCTCCTACTTGATTCCAAAGCAACGGCTTCAAAACAATGTTCCATTAAGGTGTATTCCAAGAAATTACTAATAATCAAGTACCAAAAGGATTTGTTTTTCTGTAAATTAGACACTACACGTTATTCTTACATAATAGGCATTGTCTCCATCTCCTATCCACCCTTTCCTCTGGTTCCCTTTAGAGAACTACCTCTCTTCAAACACAGACCATATGGCTGAAGTGGGATGAATTTCGCTTTTAGTTCCAGGATTGGCAGGTGGCTCGGGCCTGGTCGATCAGAGCCCTACATTCTCATGGCCATAACAACTAGCCATGAACTGGCACAGGAACCAATCAAGGAAAATGAGACCACTGCAGTTGGCAGGCAGGTAGGTCGTAAGCTTGGATCTGCTACCAGGGAGGGCTTGCCCAAGTATGAAACCCACATAGTTCAGCAGAGCTGAGTGACAGAAACATTAATCAAGCTTCTTGATCCTGCCAGAATGACTTCTGGAATTTTCAGTTACTTACCCAGCCCAAAGCAGGTAAGCATTGCTCACATCTGGCAATTGCTCACACAATGAACATTCCTCCCCTTCTGACTACAGACGAAAAGCAATGTGGGCAATTATATGTAATATATGTAATAAAAGGGTGTGTGAAACCAGTTCCTTAGTGTACAGAAAGATACCTTTAGTTTGAGATCTTCAAAAATCATTATTTGAAATGTGTGAAAATTGTGTTTGTAACTAATGATTTTAGTTTAATTTAGGATGCTCAAGTCACTGGGGTTTCAACTTGGACACATTTTATCTCAAAAACAAAAGTGTGATCCTACATTTTGTCTGTCCATCTTTCTTTGGGGGAAGCAATGACAATTTATAACAATCTCTGAGGAAACTGCCAAGACAGAGATCCAGGTATGGTATCTGCTTGAGAGGCTTCCAAAAGAAAGGTGGTCAGAAAGCTCCTCTTGAGCTATGTGACACTTGCAGAAACCACCAGTCACCAGATCCAATAACTATGAGTTATCCAGCTGGCTGTAGCTGAGTGATGTGCAGCTTCAAAGTCCAAGGCATGGTTCCCAAGGGCCCTCTGACTACTTAAGCCCTGAAAGCATCCCTGCAGACCTGTAGAGAAAGCCTTGATGTGAAGGACTGGCAGAATGCCGCTTGAGCTGCCCCTCTTGTGGAATGAGTCCCAGATCAAACCTTCCAGGCAGGTAGCCTGAGCTCCAAAGGGACTCACAAAATCCATACTGCCTCCCTTCCCTCTATCTGGTACCATGCAGTTATCCTGCAGTTAGTTAATCTTTTCTTGCCCCTTTCCTATATCTTAGCAGCCAGGAAGTTGAGTTTGTATGTTGCAGCTGAGTTTTATGTGCACATGCAAGTAACTGTGCCAGCTTTTAAGGTGCATGGTTTTTAGAAATGTGTGTAAATAAGTCTTCACAGCCCAAAGTTCTAGTGTAATCTATCAATTCTAGGAGAAAAATGACCAAGAATGGAGTAAAGCAAGCGTCCAGGAATTAAGCATGGCTATCAGAAGCCACAAAAAGTAAATGCAATGCTGGAGAGAACAGGAGGGTGTGGTAGAGCAAGACGGCCAGATGTTCAGCTAGGCCATGGCTGTGGTGGCCATCTGGAGCCAATTTACTAGATGAAGCCAGAGTCTCCACAGGACTCACATGCCACACTCACAGTTTGGAGGCCAGCTGATTCATATCCTACTGCCTCATACTAGCTCTGACCACAGGCAAGCAACTGAACCTCTAAGAGCTTCATTTTATAGGATAGAGTTGTGGTAAATAAGATTATGTATACAAAATGCCTTTGCCTGGTGCATTTTGTTCAAAAATGATGGTAACTGTGTATCGGAAGCAGCAGCATTTAGGCAGGACTCCTGCTCTGAAAGGGTTATCCAAAGAATTGGCCATTTGCTACCACCAGAATCACGTCTCATTTTTTCAATAGTAAACACATTGCTATTAATTGGTCACCTCGTGGGACTACTAAAGCCTAAGGACAAAGTGCGGGACTAACAGAAGTGAAGGGAGGTTCTCTCTTGTATAGTCACATTAGATAAAACCTCCATTAGTTTGCCCATACTTGTTTTTCTCTTCCCCATTAACTTGCAGAGACAGGTACAATAAATAATGAAAGCGAAACCTCTCTACACAATGTCTATTGAAAGCATCTTTCTTGCACAGCTTAAAAGTGTATGTTAGCATATTGTGCTTGAAAATGGATTAACAAACACACGTTCAACATGTTTAAAGACAAGCCATCCACATCTTGAACTTTTTGTATTTCAAAATGGTACAACCAACTTAATAGATGTCAGGTTGTAAGGCCTGTCTTAATAAAGTTTTAGAGACTGCAACACCTGTACATACTTTCCCCATTACCTTTCAAGCATTAAGTGCTGACTGACTGAAGCTAGAAATAAAAATAGCTTTACTTTCAGCCACTTCCTGTTTTTTTGTGCCACTGAGATGTGATTTTAGACCTCTCATCATTAATGGCCTATGACCTAAGAATGGAAAAACGGTTTCTTTGAGTCATAAAATATTTGCAGCATTGGTAGATATGACTAAGCTGAACCACATAGGTATATAACCACTGAAGCCTCACCTTAGAAATAAATCAGGCCAGACGGAAATAAAAGAAATTATGCTTCACCTTTCACTGCAATATTAATGTTTACAATGGTACACCTCCACCCCTCCCTCCTGATTTCGGTGCTCTTCTGTGCTCTTATAGCATCCTATATATACATTATTCTATCAGAACTAATCTTACTGTCCTGCAATTGTTGGTTTAAACACCTGCCTCTGCAGAAAACTTGAGGGAAAAAAGCATACCGACAAAACTGTAGTTCCCAAGGCTCAACATGGTGCCAATAGATGTACTACATGTATACAAATAAAGTGAATGTAAGAAGTGCAATTACTTTAAAGAATTCACAAGACAGGAGACTGCATTAAAAAAAATCAAAGAAGTAAACATCAAATTTAATGTAAATTTTAAAAAATCAAATTGTCTGAAAAAGCAATGGAGCAAATCAACTCTTAAAAAAGAGTGTTGAATCTTAGTGATCACATTTATTGGAAGAGTTGGAGAAAAATAAAAATGCCATTTAGCTTAAGAACTGGTGAGTTATCAGCAAATCAACTCATTTCAGGAGTGGAAGAATCCTTGGTCATTTCTTAATATCAAAATTTCTGGTTTCTCTTTTGAATATCTTCTACATTTAAAGAAGCAACCATACAAAGTCTCCTATTTTCCACACAGGATAAATTCTTTGCTTCAGCCAACTCTCAATGGAGGGGCAACTAATACAACACCATCTCCCCGGACAAAGAGCATCGGAATATTCCGTTTTGTTGACTGGAGGAGGGAAAAAAAAAACAAAACAGAATACATTTATACAAATATGTAATAGAACTTTTTTTTTTTTGCCAAAGAAATTCGAAAACAAAAATCCAAACATGGACTCATAGTAACACAAACTGATTTAAAAACCTGATCACTTACCTTTGCAGCACAAGAACCAATCTATTAACTATTTTTCCTAGATATCGACAACTGGTATAGATATTAACCACTGTCACCACGATAAGCTGAATAAAAATGAAAGAAAACAAACACACACACAAAACACAACTGGGGCAGAAACTGGAGCTATCCACCAAAATCCATTCTCCTCTTCCTGGCACACAGATAGACTACATTTCCCATGCTCCCTTGCAACCAGATATAATCTTAAGATTGGCTTGTAACCAATAGGAAATAAACAAAGGTGACTGATCAACCAATAAACCTCCCATGAATGTCCCTCTATGGTCATCCCCCTACAGCTGGATGAACTCAGATAATGGTGAACTTGGGGAATGGCAGAGCCCCAAGACAGAGGAAGCCTGAGTCCCTGACTGAGCACCTGGAAGAAAGCTATTGTGCTGACCTAAAACCCAACTTGTGACTGTTATGGGACGAGAAATAAAATTCTATTGTGCTGAGCCATTACCTATTGTTTCTATGTGCTACTGCACACACACATATATGGAATGAATACCCTGGGGCGTTAGCCTAGGGATCAAGCCTTGGGCAGTAAGGAAACGGATATGGAATGTTTGAAATCCTCTTATGCCTCAACAAAACATTAGGTAAAACTGCCTGCAACTACTTGGAAAGTAGCCCAAGGACCTCCCAAACCTATAGGTTCTGGGGAAGAGATTGGAAAAGCCAAACGTTAGTAACTGTTGCTATTAACCTGATGCCCTCAGCAAGGAGTATAAGAAAGTGATGAGCTCAGGAAAACACTAGCTGGTTTTCAAGCACAGGTTACAAGAAATAGGATTCAAAGGTTAGAAAAGCCAACTGTTTTTAGGCCCCAAACTACAGACAATAAGTAGGAAAAAAAGTTTTCAGGAATAAAGCCCAATAAAACTTCTCAGTTAAACAAACTCAGCCCTAAGGCAAAGATCACCTAGTTGCTATAAAGACCTACGAGAGCGCATTCACAGTTCTCCCAGTTCACATACGGTTTACCAACCAGGGGCCATTTTCACCATAAGCAATGTTTCCTACTAAAACAGCTAACATTCCACTT